>NC_137677.1:29175122-29287622 GCF_963989245.1 Nansenia antarctica | reverse complement strand
AAGTGGACTGAGGTAAGATAGCCTAGCGTACCTGCTCAGCCTGGTAGAAGTGGACTGAGGTAAGATAGCCTAGCGTAGCCTAGCGTACCTGCTCAGCCTGGTAGAAGTAGACTGAGGTAAGATAGCCTAGCGTACCTGCTCAGCCTGGTAGAAGTAGACTGAGGTAAGATAGCCTAGCGTAGCCTAGCGTACCTGCTCAGGCTGGTAGAAGTAGACTGAGGTAAGATAGTCTAGCGTAGCCTAGCGTACCTGCTCAGCCTGGTAGAAGTGGACTGAGGTCAGATAGCCTAGCATACCTGCTCAGCCTGGTAGAAGTAGACTGAGGTAAGATAGCCTAGCGTAGCCTAGCGTACCTGCTCAGCTTGGTAGAAGTGGACTGAGGTAAGATAGCCTAGCGTACCTGCTCAGCCTGGTAGAAGTGGACTGAGGTAAGATAGCCTAGCGTACCTGCTCAGCCTGGTAGAAGTGGACTGAGGTAAGATAGCCTAGCGTAGCCTAGCGTACCTGCTCAGCCTGGTAGAAGTAGACTGAGGTAAGATAGCCTAGCCTAGCGTACCTGCTCAGCCTGGTAGAAGTAGACAGCGGTAAGATAGCCTAGCCTAGCGTACCTGCTCAGCCTGGTAGAAGTAGACTGAGGTAAGATAGCCTAACGTAGCCTAGCGTACCTGCTCAGCCTGGTAGAAGTAGACTGCGGTAAGATAGCCTAGCCTAGCGTACCTGCTCAGGCTGGTAGAAGTGGACTGCAGTAAGATAGCCTAGCGTAGCATAGCGTACCTGCTCAGCCTGGTAGAAGTGGACTGAGGGAAGATAGCCTAGCCTAGCCTAGCGTAGCGTAGCGTACCTGCTCAGCCTGGTAGAAGCTGATGGCCTGGCTGAAGACGTCAATGGCGCTGTCGATGTCCTCCTCGTGGCTGTACATGGTGACCAGGGCCGAGATCTGGGGACACACGCAGGGTGAGTTACCATGGAGCTACCACACACACACACACACACACACACACACACCTGCTGCAGGTAGCTACCACACACACACACACACACACACACACACACACACAGTAACGTCACAGTCACCTCAGGGTGAGTTACCATGGTAACGTCACAGTCACCTCAGAGTTACCATGGTAACAGAAACCTACCATTCCTTGTTTGTGTCTCAGGTCTTCGATGGACCTCAGGGTGTCGCAGGCCTTGGTCACGTGACCTTCAGAGGAACAAGACCAAATAAGGAGATGGAACATTACCTCAGAACAACTCTGTGCAATCATCAGTTAAGATTTTATAGGTTTGTTATATATAATAATAACTTTATTTGTATAGTGCTTTAATCATTATATAATCTTAATTTAATTATTTAGTCATTTAAAGGCAATATTAAAAAGATGGGTTTTTAGTCTTGACACATATGTGCTGAGGTTGCATCCCTAATGTAAACTGGCAGTGAGACACAATCTGGAGCATAAAATGAGAATGCAGCCTCACCAAATCTCTTCTTTTGTACATGTGGTATAGGGCTGCCACAAACGATTATTTTCATAGTCGACTAGTCACCGATTATTTTAACGATTAGTCGACTAATCGGATCATAAATTACAGCTTATCGCACAATTACTCAATCGCTCTTATTTAGCTATCATCTTCTAAATCAGCTTCTAAATTTAGCTTAAAGTTGTTAGTTGTTGTTGTAGGCATGTGCTAACTAAAAATAAAGACAATTAAAATGATTGTTCACTCAAAAATAGATATTTTAATGAACTTTGCAGATTTATTTCTGGCATCACTTGCATGTAATGTAATGTAAAGAGTAGTAGAGGGTGCAAACTGCTGAGTAAAATGAGGTAGGCTAGGCACTAGGCAACCAAAAGAATACAAAAACAAAAATAAATACTTGTACAGAGTACAAAAGTTTTGCTTTGCTTCACTCATCTCATAGTAGAACGCGCCTTCTTAGCACTGTAACGTTAAGACAACATTTTTAGCTATTTGATAAGTATCGCTTTGATGACAACGTAAAATAATGTAAGAAGGCTTTTAACGTAACGATATCGTTAGCCAATAACAAGCTAACTAGCTTACCGAGACGAGCCATCGTCTTCCTCGTCATCTGCCACAACGTGCTTCCTTTTTAGATGCTCGCGCATCATAGACGTGCTGCCATGATAAGCGAGTTCAGCTTTGCAAATTTTACATTTTACATTCTTTTTTTCAACGTTGTGGTTGAAATGCTCCCACACTTTAGAGGTACGAGGACAGGAAGACATTTCTCTGTTTGTTTTTCCGGGGAAGTCACGTGTGCCCCGGATGACCGACACTGCGCATGTACATCAAAGACACTGGGAGACGCTAGCCAGTGGCAGCTTCAGGGAAGAAAAACGAATGCTTATCGAATGAAATGAATGGTCTTTATTGTCATTGATATAGTACAGGTACCAAACAACGAAATTTGGGAGGGGGGGCTCCCCTGGTGCTAGGCAAAAAAAAAAAAAAAAAAAAACGCTTATTTCAGCTCCAAAAAAACATGCGACTACGGCGATTACCAAATATGTCGGCGACGATTTTGGTAGTCGACGTCGTCGTGACTAGTCGACTAATCGTGGCAGCCTTAATGTGGTACACAGAGAAAACCAGCGTCAGAAGACCTGAGAGCTCTATTGGGCTGATATGCTAGCAGAAGACCTGAGAGCTCTATTGGGCTGATATGCTAGCAGAAGACCTGAGAGCTCTATTGGGCTGATATGCTAGCAAAAGGTCTTTCAAATATTCTGGTGCTGTGCCAGTGAGAGCTTTATAAACAAGCAGAAGGATCTTGACATCTATTCTGAACTTATATACCCTTGGGTGAGGTAGAGCTGTGTGTGTGTGTGTGTGTGTGTGGGGGGGGGGGGTACCTTGGGTCAGGTAGAGCTGTGCCATGGTTAGCTTGATGCCAGCTGCACTCTCTGGGTGCTGCTCTGAGAACCTCTACAGAGAGGGGGAGAGAGAGAGAGAGAGAGAGAGAGAGAGAGAGAGAGAGAGAGAGAGAGAGAGAGAGAGAGAGACAGAGAGAGAGACAGAGAGAGATACAGAGAGAGATACAGAGAGAGATACAGAGAGGGAGAGACCGAGAGAGAGAGACAGAGAAAAGGCAAGTTAGTGGTGTGAATACCCAGGGTGCTGTGGCAGTGGTAGTAGTGTGTAGTTACCTGGGCAGGTGTGAGGTAACTAGGGCTGTCCCTAACGACTATTTTTCTAACGATTAATCTAGCGATTATTTTTTTTACTGTTCGATTAATGTATCACTTAATTTTCCCCAAATACATGTCAAAAACTTCTCTTATTAACATACAACAGTATTTTATTCAATTATTCTTGTACAAATATATAAATTAGGCTTCTGCACTGCAGGGCAATATTCCACAACAAGAATATCCTCTCTTTCTTACAGTCCAACATAAAATATAATATTATAAAATATAAAAGTTAACTTCAAATAAAAGGAAAAGTGCAAGTAATGCAGTAGGCAAGTTCAAGTCATTTTCAGGAGGAATACCAAAATAAATACCAACATAAAATCCTCTAATTAGTGCAATTCGAGTGAAATTCTAACCGGAATACCGTAACTATACCTCTCAGTAACAATATAACATTCTCCCCCTCCCACGCTCCTCTCTCCCCCCGCCTGCCTCCTGGTTATTATTATTATAGGTCAGTGTTTCTCAAAGTGTGGGGCGGGCGCGTCGCGAGAGACAGTTAGGAGGTCAACAAGTTACAGTATCTTAGCTGTTCATAATGATGGCATGTCTAACAGGGACACTGACAGGGGAAAGAAAAACGACAGAAAATCACAATACTTGAGAGTAGGGATGCACCGAATGATCGGCCAGGTTCAGAGGGATAAGCCTTAACCGCGCCATTGATGTACGACTGTGTCGGAGATCTCCGGTCGATAAAAGCTCGCATGATTATACTACTATCTAGTATACTAATATACATACTATCGCATGTGAGGAGTCAATACTCCACCCACTTTACAGCACAGTCGGAGTTCGGCCATTCTGTGTTCCGTGTGAATTTTCGCCAATGTGAGACGTTAATTTTTTATGACGCTATCAAACAGTGCAAGCAACCCATGCTGTTCTGTAAATGAGACGAGCATTGAGTGATGACTACCTACTGCCAAGTAATATAATTATAGCAAACATGTCGACAGTTTGGTATCTGTTCTCTGACTCTGAAAGACAACAAGAGGCACATTCTGATATTATAGACTTCCGGTTTCGTTTTCTCGTCTTCAAAATAAAAGCGCGAGTTGTTGTTGAAAATCAATGACACGTCGCTCGTAACTGGTCGCAGCCATGTTGTTTATTTGCGACGCACCGACGCACATTACGCAAGTCGACGTATTGACGTAGTCGATTACGTCGACGCGTCGTCCCAGCCCTAGAGGTAGCTACCAGGTGTGTGTGTGTGAGGTAGCTACCAGGTGTGTGTGTGTGTGTGTGTGAGGTAGTTACCAGGTGTGTGTGTGTGTGTGTGAGGTAGCTACCAGGTGTGTGTGTGTGTGAGGTAGCTACCAGGTGTGTGTGTGAGGTAGCTACCAGGTGTGTGTGTGTGTGTGTGTGAGGTAGTTACCAGGTGTGTGTGTGTGTGTGAGGTAGTTACCAGGTGTGTGTGTGTGTGTGAGGTAGTTACCAGGTGTGTGTGTGAGGTAGCTACCAGGTGTGTGTGTGAGGTAGCTACCAGGTGTGTGTGTGTGTGAGGTAGCTACCAGGTGTGTGTGTGTGTGAGGTAGTTACCAGGTGTGTGTGTGTGAGGTAGTTACCAGGTGTGTGTGTGTGTGTGAGGTAGCTACCAGGTGTGTGTGTGTGTGAGGTAGCTACCAGGTGTGTGTGTGAGGTAGCTACCAGGTGTGTGTGTGTGAGGTAGCTACCAGGTGTGTGTGTGTGTGTGTGAGGTAGCTACCAGGTGTGTGTGTGTGTGTGAGGTAGCTACCAGGTGTGTGTGTGTGTGTGAGGTAGCTACCAGGTGTGTGTGTGTGTGTGTGTACCTGCAGCAGGGTGATGGCCTTGCTGTGCTGCTTCTCTCTGCAGAGCTGAGCTGCCTGGACCAGGACGGGCCGGGGGTGGGCGGGGCTCTGGGCCTGCAGCCCCGCAGACAGCCTCCTGCACTGCTCTGCCTGGGGGAGGGACATGGCCAGGGTCAGAGGTCATACCTGGCTAGTGTACATGGCCAGCAGGGTCAGGGTTAAGGTCAGGGTCAGGGTGGTACCTGGTTGGTGTACATGGCCAGCAGGGTGAGGGGTCAGAGGTCATACCTGGTTGGTGTACATGGCTAGCAGGGTCAGGGGTCATACCTGGTTGGTGTACATGGCCAGCGGGGTCAGAGGTCATACCTGGTTGGTGTACATGGCTAGCAGGGTCAGGGGTCATACCTGGTTGGTGTACATGGCTAGCAGGGTCAGGGTTAAGGTCAGGGGTCATACCTGGTTGGTGTACATGGCCAGCAGGGTCAGGGGTCATACCTGGTTTGTGTACATGGCCAGCAGGGTCAGAGGTCATACCTGGTTGGTGTACATGGCCAGCAGGGCCTTGTTGAAGTCGATGGCCTGCAGCTGCCTGCGGGCCAGCTTGTGTTCCACGCCTTCGGCGTTGGTCAGCTTCACCTTCTTCTTAGAGTCAAACACGTTCTGGTCCTGAGGGGAGGGCGGCACAGCTGTTACTACTGGCCGGGGCAAAGCATCATGGGAAACGGACTGCACTTGTATAGCTCCTTATTCCGAAACAGCCTCTCATTCACACACACGTTCACACACAGACGTTCACACACACACACCTTGTTTATTGTGATGATGTTGTTGGCCGTCACAGCAAGCAGTCCTACGTCTGACGGCCTGGGGTGAAGAGAGAGAGAGAGAGAGAGAGAGAGAGAGAGAGAGAGAGAGAGAGAGAGAGAGAGAGAGAGAGAGAGAGAGAGAGAGAGAGAGAGAGAGAGAGAGAGAGAGACAGAGAGACAGAGAGAGAGAGAGACAGAGAGACACAAAGAGAGAGAGAGAGAGAGAGAGAGAGAGAGAGAGAGAGAGAGAGAGAGACAGAGACAGAGAGAGAGACATGATTAACAGTCCCTCTCTCTCTGCTACACCTCAGGTGGTGTGTGAGCTGGGTTCGCTCATAGGGCTTTCACACCGGCAGTTCCGAACGGCGGTTCGCGTTCGGAAACCTCCGAAAGTTGGCGCTGTCTGGCGAACGAGCCCGCGTTCATACCAGTGTATCGTTCGCCAGACAGCGCCGAACGGGAACGCGAACCGGCGTTCAGAACTGCCGGTGTGTAAGCCCTATCAGTAAGCAGTGAGCTGGGTTCTCTCAGTAAGCAGAGCAGCCGACTCACTTGAGTTTGATGACCTGGTTGTACAGCTGCAGCGCCTCCTCTGTCCGGCCCTGGTACTGCAGCACGTAGGCCATCTGGGAGTGGATGACCGCCAGCTCCGACTCAATGTCCTCCTCTGTCACATCCTGGACCCCCCACACACACACACACTTTACACAATGTCCTCCTCTGTCACACACAAACACACACACACACACACACTTAACACACTACATCCTCCTCTGTCACATCCTGGACCACACACACACACACACACTTAACACACACACTTTACACAATGTCCTCCTCTGTCACATCCTGGACCACACACACACTTAACACACTACACACTTAACACACAACACACTGTGAGAGACACGCAACACACTGAGAGACACTTCACACACTGACAGACACACTACACACTTAACACAATGACAGACACTACACACTGACAGGACACACTACACACTCTGACAGACACACTACACACTGTGACAGGACACACTACGACAGACACACTACACACTGTGACAGGACACTACACACTCTGACAGACACACTACACACTCTGACAGACACACTGAGTCTATGGGGAGAAACCAGAAGGTTCACCAGCTCCACACCAGAACCAGAGAGAGAAACTAGAATAACTCACAGAATCTTCTGACAAGGAAATCCGGCAGAGCTCTGAAAAACAACAAGATTAACATAAAAACAACAACAAGATTAACATAAAAACAACAACAAGATCAACATAAAAAATTAACAAGATTAACATAAAAAATTAACAAGATTATTAACCATGAGAAGTAGGGCTGCAACTAACGATTATTTTGATAATCGATTAATCTGCCGATTTTTCGCTTAATCGATTAATCGGATACAAAAAAAGCGGGGGGGAAAGATTTAAAAAAGATTTATTTTGCAAATTTTATTTTATGTTTTCTAAATCAGCCAGGCCTATACATATACATGTGCAAAATGAATAAGTATTAATAAAAAATAAAAAATAATATAAATAAAAAAGGCGTTGCTACATCATATAGGTTTAACAACAGTCCATGGACTATGGCGGTAGATTGTTTCAATAAAGTAGTTGAACTCTAGCTCAATGTATGCATTGTTTTAGGTAATACCTTTGCTTAATGTAAAGGTCAGTAACCCAAAGTGCAATATAGGCTACAGACAAGACACTAATGTTTTTATATAACAGATATGCTCCAAAACAATGCAATGTGTCCTCTCACTCCATACAATAGGCTAGGCGACAGTCAGTGCCTCACTCTAACTCACAGGTAGCTTGGTAGGCTACCACTAGCTAGCCTTTAGCTTATCACCTCTGCTCTACCACTGACGTTAGACAGCTAGCTAAATACACTTGTCATGCAATATTGAATTCATGAATGCGAGCAAACACTCACTGGCTATCGCATTACATTACAGTCATTTAGCTGACGCTTCGCCAGAACTCACACTAACGCATTTGCATGGAGAGCAGGAGACCATGGAAGGGCTGAGCCCAGCAGGACTTATATAATAAAACAATAGGAAGTTAGCTGTAACCCTCCTCTATAGAAACATACCGTAGTTAGTGTAACCCTCCTCTATAGAAACATAGTTAGTGTAACTCACCCTCCTCTATAGAAACATAGTTAGTGTAACCCTCTATAGAAACATAGTTAGTGTAACTCACCCTCCTCTATAGAAACATAGTTAGTGTAACCCTCCTCTATAGAAACATAGTTAGTGTAACCCTCCTCTATAGAAACATAGTTAGTGTAACCCTCCTCTATAGAAACATAGTTAGTGCTCTGGTTCTCAGCACAGCTACGCAGACTACAGCTGGACGAGCAGCGTAGTGACAGTCATCTAGCGGCAGCAGCGAGCTAACCCTGCTAGCTAACTCACTAGCATGTCCTGACAGCAGACAGCAGACAGCTCCGGTCATAGGTTCTGCCCTTTCCGGCCATAGGAAGCGCTATGATTCGCTATGATTCGCGATGCCTACACCGGCCGCAAGACAGCGTGGCGTGCGTCAACAGGAAGTAGGTTTGTTATGGAAACAAAACCCTAAAAAAAAAAAAAAAAAAAAACGACGACGACGAATCGATAATGGCATTCGTCGCCAACGAATTTCATTATCGATTTTTGTCGATTTTATCGATTCGTTGTTGCAGCCCTAATGAGAAGTCAAATAAACAAAGTGTACAAAGTAGTGACACCAACGACAGGTAGCCTAACTAAAGACGTGTTGTGAATTGAGACTATGTTGGTCACCTTCTGCTTGCCGTAGCTTATTGAGGGCCTCTGGGAGCTGGCCCTGACCAATCAGAGTGCAGGCGGCGTTGTAGCAGAGCTCGTAGGTCGTCTCTGGCAGACCCAGATCCTCCTGAACACAGAGGACCACAACATGACCACAGAGGACCACAACATGACCACAGAGGACCACAACAGGTCCTATGTTCAGTGCTGTATGTATGTTAACCCTAACCCTATCTTGGTATTTGATCACCTACTATATAAAGTCACCTGCTCTGCTTTAATGACTTAACCGCCATTAAACCAAAAAAAAAAAAATGTTGCCACCCTGTAGTGGGTGAAAGTACGTCATTGAGCGCGAGTTTCATGCGTGTACACGCAAATTCTTTTTCTGATTTTTTTAAATTTTAAAGTCTGATTCATGTGACTTGCACTGTTCCCACAGTCATGCATAAATCAGACCTGAGTCGCGTGTTGGCAAAGAAATCGGATTTGGGTCACATTTCACTGCAGTGTGAACGTAGCCAGAGAAAACCAGCGTCAGAAGACCTGAGAGCTCTATTGGGCTGATATGCTAGCAGAAGACCTGAGAGCTCTATTGGGCTGATATGCTAGCAGAAGACCTGAGAGCTCTATTGGGCTGATATGCTAGCAGAAGACCTGAGAGCTCTATTGGGCTGATATAATAATAATAATAATAATGGATTTTATTTATAAAGCACTTTACATTTCAAGAATCTTAAAGTGCTACAGTCAATAAAAGAAACAAAAACAGCACAACACAATAAAGATCACTAAAAACATCAAAAGCAGAAAGGTTAAAAAGACACTGTGGCATAAAACTAAAGAAAAAAAAATAAATACAAATCTGGCTACTGGAACGCTTTGTTCAAAAGATGAGTCTTAAGTCCGCTCTTAAAAGAGTCGACCGACTGTGGTGCTCTCAGGTGGGCAGGGAGTTCCACAGTTCGGGGGCGATGGAGCAGAAGGCCCGGTCTCCCATGGAGCGGAGGTGGGTTTTGGTGGGTTTGAGGAGGTTTGCATTTGATGAGCGGAGAGTGCGAGTGGAGGGGCTGTGGGATTTGACCAGGTCCTTGAGGTAAGGGGGTGCGTTGCCGTGAATGCATTGATGAGTTAACAGTGAGATTTTGTAAATGATCCGAGAGGAGATGGGAAGCCAGTGTAGTGAGTGGAGGATGGGTGTGATGTGATCGTATTTGCGCACTCTCATCAGGATCCTAGCAGCGCTGTTCTGAATGTACTGGAGCTTCTGAAGGCTCTTGCTAGGGATCCCGATGAGAAGTGCGTTGCAGTAGTCGAGCCTGGAGGAGACAAAGGCATGGACTAACTTCTCGGCATCGGGCAAAGACAGGGTGGGCGGAGTTTTGCTATATTTCTAAGGTGGAAGAATGACGTTTTGGATATGTGTTTAATGTGGGCCTCGTAGTTGAGGTGGGGGTCCATTCGAACACCAAGGTTGGTGACGACGGATGACAGAGGGATAACCTGTCCAGAGAAAGTGATGCTTGTTATGGGGGATGATTTAACCTGGTGAGGGGTGCCGATGAGGATGGCTTCTGTTTTGCAGCTATTTAATTGAAGGAAGTTAACTCTCATCCACGCCTTTATCTCCTCTAGGCAGATGGTGAGTGCAGATGAGGTTGACTGAGGGGTTGGGTCCAGTTTAATGTAGAGTTGTGTGTCGTCAGCATAGCAATGGTAGGGGATACCATGCTTGCTGATGACACGGCCGAGAGGTAACATGTACAGGGTGAAGAGGGTGGGTCCGAGTACGGATCCTTGGGGGACACCACAGGTGACAGGCTGGGTCCGGGACTTTGCACCTCCCAAGGAGATGCACTCGGTGCGTTCGGAAAGATAGGATGTGAACCAGTCCAGAACAGTGTAGCAGAGTCCGATAGTGGAGTGAAGGCGGTCTAGGAGGATGGTGTGGTCGACGGTGTCAAAGGCGGCTGTGAGGTCCAGGAGGATGAGGAGAGAAGGAGAGCCGGCATCGGCTGCCATGAGAATGTCGTTTGTCACCCTGACCAGTGCTGTTTCAGTGCTATGGGCGGAGCGGAAACCAGACTGGACTTTTTCTGCAATGTTATTGCTGCTGAGGTGATGTTGGAGTTGGGTGGCGACTATTTTCTCCAGGACCTTGGAGAGGAACGGGAGGTTAGAAATGGGTCTGTAGTTTGCGAGGGTATCCGGGTCTAGGGTCGGTTTCTTAAGAAGGGGAGTAATGATGGCTGTTTTCAGAGCTGATGGGACATGGCCAGAGAGTAGGGAGTGATTGATGGTTTTGGTGATCAAGGGGCTTATGGCTTGGATGTTCAGTTTGACGAGTGCTGTGGGAAGGGGGTCCAGGGTGCAGGTGGAAGGTTTCATGCGACTGATGATTTTCTCGACTTCTTGCTGTGTAGTGGGGGAAAAGCAGTGGAGAGGCTGGGGCGGCCCAGGCTGTGGGCTGGCAGTCGGGGCAGATGGAGTAGGTGTGGCAGAGAGGCAGGAGCGAATAATGTCAACTTTTGTTCTGAAGAACGAAAGGAAGTTGTTACATTGTTCAGTTGTGGTTGTTTTGTTTGTGGGAATTCGTGGTTTCAGGAAGTGATTTATTGTTGAGAAAAGCTGCTTTGAGTTGCCGGGACTGTTGTTGATGATGTTTGAGTAGAAGTTTGCCTGCGCCTCCCTGAGGGACTTAGAGTAGGCCTTTTGATGATCCCTGTAGGCCATTTTATGGACTGTAAGTTCCGAGGCAATGAACCGCCGCTCCAGGACACGCCCAGCCGCCTTCATTTTCCGAAGCTCGCTGGTGAACCAGGGAGCTGAACGAGAAAAGGAAACAGTTCGAGTTTGTAGTGGGGCATGGGTGTCCAGGAGGCTGCTCAGGGATGTATTGTAGAATGCCACCGATTCAGTAGCTAGCAGATATGATATGCTAGCAGAAGACCTGAGAGCTCTATTGGGCTGATATGCTAGCACAAGGTCTGAACATATTCCGGTGCTGTGCCAGTGAGAGCTTTATAAACAAGCAGAAGGATCTTGAAATCTATTCTGAACTTAACAGGAAGCCAGTGTAGAGTCTCTAATTAATTTAATTAATTTTGCCATTTAGCAGACGCTTTTATCCAAAGTCCATCTCCTAAGTTTCGTTGTTTGGTACCTGTACTGTAGCAATGACAAATAAAGTCCATTCCAAAGCGACTTACAATTACGAATTACAGGGACATTCCCCCTGGAGTAACTGAGGGCTAAGTGCCTTAACCAAGGGCACACTAGTAGTGGTGTGGCTTCAGGCGGGATTTGAACTCACAACCTTCCGATCACAAGTCCAACTCACTATCCACTAGACCACCACTACCCCATAAAATAGGAGTTATATGAGCTCGTCTGCTTGTTTTGGTTAAAACTCTCGCTGCTGCATTTTGGACTAATTGCAGCTGGCCAATAGCTTGTGTGAAGGTCTGGCCGGTGTAGGACCTACGGGCTGTGTGTGTGTGTGTATGTACGGGCGGGGCGTCCTCCCAGGGGCTGAGTGTGTGTGTGTGTGTGTGTGTACGTACGGGCAGGGCCTCCTTCCAGGTGCTGAGTGTGTGTGTGTGTGTGTGTACGTACGGGCAGGGCCTCCTTCCAGGTGCTGAGTGTGTGTGTGTGTGTGTGTGTGTACGTACAGGCGGGGCGTCCTCCCAGGTGCTGAGCGCCGCCACCACGGCTGACAGGTTGGTCTTCCTCTCCTCCTCGTACTCGTCCTGGGAGTTCCTGATCAGGTCCTTGTACACGGCTGCACACTCCTCATACCTCTCCAGCCTGTACAGCTGTCAATCACACAGCGGGGAGGGGTTAGCCTGTACAGCTGTCAATCACACAGAGGGGGAGGGGTTAGCCTGTACAGCTGTCAATCACACAGAGGGGGAGGGGTTAGCCTGTACAGCTGTCAATCACACAGAGGGGAGGGGTTAGCCTGTACAGCTGTCAATCACACAGAGGGGAGGGGTTAGCCTGTACAGCTGTCAATCACACAGAGGGGAGGGGTTAGCCTGTACAGCTGTCAATCACACAGAGGGGAGGGGTTAGCCTGTACAGCTGTCAATCACAGAGAGGGGGAGGGGTTAGCCTGTACAGCTGTCAATCACACAGAGGGGAGGGGTTAGTCTGTACAGCTGTCAATCACAGAGAGGGGGAGGGGTTAGGCTGTACAGCTGTCAATCATAGAGAGGGGTTAGTCTGTGCAGCTGGCCAATCAGAGAGAGGGGAGGGGTTAGTCTGTATAGCTAGCCAATCAGAGGGGAGTTAGTCCAGTCTGTCCCCCCACAAGCCCCTAGTCCCCCTCTAGTCCTCCACAAGCCCCTAGTCCTCCCCTAGTCCTCCACAAGCCCCTAGTCCCCCTCTAGTCCCCCACAAGCCCCTAGTCCTCCACAAGCCTCTAGTCCTCCACAAGCCCCTAGTCCTCCACAAGCCCCTAGTCCCCCTCTAGTCCTCCACAAGCCTCTAGTCCTCCACAAGCCCCTAGTCCTCCACAAGCCCCTAGTCCCCCTCTAGTCCTCCACAAGCCCCTAGTCCTCCACAAGCCCCTAGTCCTCCACAAGCCCCTAGTCCCCCTCTAGTCCTCCACAAGCCCCTAGTCCTCCACAAGCCCCTAGTCCCCCTCTAGTCCTCCACAAGCCCCTAGTCCTCCACAAGCCCCTAGTCCTCCCCTAGTCCTCCACAAGCCCCTAGTCCTCCGCTAGTCCTCCACAAGCGCCTAGTCCTCCACAAGCCCCTAGTCCCCCTCTAGTCCTCCACAAGCCCCTAGTCCTCCCCTAGTCCTCCACAAGCCCCTAGTCCCCCACAAGCCCCTAGCCCCCCCCTAGCGCGCCGCCCCAGGCCCCTCACCACTTGTCCGTAGAGCTCCTTCAGCTTGTCGTTCTGCTCGGCGACTCCTTCGATGGTCTTCAGGGCGCTCTCCACCCTGTTCAGACGGTACTCACAGTACGCCTTCTCAAACACCAGGAGGTCGCTGAGGGAGAGAGGGAGGAGGTGAGGGAAGAAGAGAGGGATGAAAAAGAAGACTTTCATCAACAAGGTGGCGTGTAGATCGATTTATTTGACTGTTTGATGATTGATTGATTTCTGCATTTTCGTGGCGTTGTGTACTTCTATTCAACGCAATGACAAATAAACAAGATATATACACATAGTGTTTCCTCTATATGCATTTATTGGTGGCGGGCCGCCACGAAAGAATTTCCTCCGCCACTAATTGATTCAGACAGTCCACTTTGATTCAGGCTGCGCAGAAAGGCAGCGAGTTATTATGACCGGAGAACAGAAAAAAAGCAGATTGAAGCTAGATTTAGGCCGCTTCCAGACCTACATTTCGTTACGATTTAGGGGTAGTTATTTACAATATGTTACAATGTTGCAAATTAACCTCGTCGTTTGTGTTCGCACTGCAATCGAGACTGAGTCGCTCTCAAACAGGCGCTTTCAAAACAGTTTTGTGATTGGTCCGAATTTAGCGGGACATTTGGATTTCTCTTTTTTTTTTTCGTTTTGTGTTTTGTGTAATATGTCGGCAAAATTCTACTGCTGGTCTTAATTATCAGCGACCGTCTCCGCTGCCGTGCGACCAACACGCAGGGGGAATATGGAACTATACAGCACATCACATACTCCAGGGAAACGCTGCTGTCTCTCCGACCACCTCAGCCACTACCGGACTTTGTGCTGAACTCCACCCAGCCAACAGACACCGGGCCACGGCCACAACGCAGGCGAGGTCGCCGGGGAGGCGTACGTGAACGCCTCCGTCGGCGAAACAACAAACCACCGCTGCCGTCAATAATCCTCAGCAATGTGCGGTCCCTGCTGCCTAAAATTAGTGATGGCGAGATGAAGCCGACGCTTCGTAGCGTGTGTCGAGTAACCGAGGCAGATTTTTGTGAAGCGCGTAACGAGGCGTGTGTTGATGACGTATGGTAAGAGCGAAGCTTCGCCTGCCGGCCGTACCACGTGACCGATTCGGGAAGTGGCTCGGATTTGGCGCGAGACTCGAAACATAAAAGACAGGTAAACGCAATGGATTCCCCCTCACAGTTTGTTGACTTGCGACTTTATAGTTTGTTTGTTTGCAATCTTTTGGAGCTTCTTTTTTTTTTTGCGATGGAACCAGCGAGAAAGAGGCGATATTCCCCTGTCTGGGAACATTTTGAGCTGATCTCTCCTAATAAGGTACGCACTATGCACATAGTAATAAACAATAACTAGTGTACTATACTGTAAATAAATGTGACAACACAGTGTATCGTCCCTTGTTCTAATGTCTTTCTTCTCATTTCTGCTATTGTAAAAGGTGAAGTGTCTGGTGTGTTCAAAATAACTTGGATACAGCAATAACACTTCATCTATGCTGAGGCATTATAGAGCCCTGCATGAGAACAAGGAGACCAACCAAGGTGGACCAAGCTCAGGTAAGCCTTTTCAGGATGCAATGATAAGACAGCATACAAACATAAAATTACAGGGTACGTTTTTATTAGACAACATTAATTTATATTTTAAATATGACTAATGAATGACATCTGCAATTATATACTGCATATTTTTTTTCATCAGCACTGAAGAATGATGTGGATGAGGCCTTGGTCAATATGGTGATTGAGGATTGCCAGCCCTTCACCATTGTGGAGGACAAAGGGTTCAGAAAGCTTGTTAAAGCTTTCAACCCTACCTATGTTCTCCCCACAAGGCAGGTGTGTATGTGAGCACATGAAGCATTTTTCCCCATTTCCCCATTTATGCCATTCCAAGAGTGTTCCCTTCTTTCCTTTAGGCTTTGAAAGCTATGGTGGAGTCCAGATATCTGGAGTCCAAGGAGAAAGCCAAAGCCATTGTGTTGAAGGCATCTGCAGTTAGCTTGACAACAGACATGTGGACCTCCATCAACACTGATGCATATCTGGCTGTGACCTGCCATTTTATAGATGAAAGCACCTCTTTGCACACTGTTGTTTTAGGGGTGCTGCATTTCCCTGATGCACATACTGCTGCGAATTTGGCCAACGTCAAAGCAGCACTTATGGCCCAGTGGGGTATTACCACCAAAGTGTCTTGCATGGTGACGGATGGCGCAGCAAATATGGGTGCTTGTGCCAAGGAGTTGCACTTGCGTCACACAATTTGTGTGGCGCACACTTTAAATTTACTTATAAAAAAGGCTATTAAAGAAAACAACGTGTTGGCTGACATCCGGGTAAATTCTCGGAAGATGGTGGGCTATTTTAAGAGCAGCACCACTGCAAAGGTGAATTCCTTTCTTTCATTGCAATATTCTAAATGACGCTGTTTGGTTTAAGTTGCTGCTGCAGTGACTCTTGAATTAATCACTTTTTGTTGGCAAATTTTATAGGAGAGGCTGACACAGGTGCAGGAGCAAATGGGCCGGCCGGCACTGAAGCTGATCCAAGAGGTGGATACACGCTGGAACAGTACGTACCATATGCTGCAGCGTGTGTATGACCTCAAGGAGCCTATAGCAGCAGCTTTGGCCGGCCTACGTACTGACATTGTCCCACTCACATTAGAACAATATGACATCATCGCAGAATGTCTAAAAGTGCTATCCCCATTCAATGATGCCACAGTTGAGCTGTCAGAGGAGAAGAGAGTGTCCGGTTCAAAAGTTATTCCTCTTTTATCAATGCTATACCACACACTGGAGGAGGAGGAAATGGGACTTGTCCAAACACAAGAGAGCATAGCAATGGCTGAGAGTCTAAGAAGACAATTAAAGGATAAGCTGTACTCATTGCAATCAATGAGCATAATGTCACTGGCGACACTGCTTGATCCACGTTTTAAAAAGATAGGATTCTTTAGCCCCAATAAAGCAGCAGAGGCCGAAAGGAGGCTCACTTTCGAATGTGCTACCGTTATACGAAACAGCGCCGCCTCCGCCTCCTCCTCCTCCTCCTCCTCCTCCTCCTCACAACCCCCCATATCAGAAGCTTCGCAGCCTGTGACTCAAGGTAATGTATACTGGATACATTCTAATTGTCTTATTGTATATATTCACTGACACTGACAGCCTGTTTGTCTGTCTTAGGTAACAAACTGTGGCGTCGTTTAGACACCACAGTCCTGCAGGCGAGGACCCAAAATGGAACTGCAGACGCAACAGTGGAGGTCCATACCTACCTGGCTGAACCAAACATCGAAAGGATGCAGAACCCCCTACAGTATTGATTGATTGATTGAAAACCTTTATTGTCCCCAATGGGGAAATTTTGTTGTCAAACAGCTCAGTTAGGGCAGAAAACATTCAGTACAGAAAACAGAAAAACATTCAATAAAAAACATAAAACAGTGCAGGCTCAATAAGTAAAAAGTTCCAAAAGTTCCATCTCCAGGTCTCCCCCACCCTGCAGGGCCTGGTTGTAGAGTCGGAGTGCAGCTGGAATAAAGGACTGTCCAAATCTTTTTGTACTTTGACGGGGGAGAACAAATCTGTGGCTGAACTTGCTCCTCATCCCTGCCAGCTCGCAGTACATCGGGTGGGAGGGATTGGCCAGCATGGCCGCCAGTTTTTTCCCCATCCTCTGTTCTGCCACCACCTCTAGGCTGTCCAGCCCGGTCCCCACCACAGAGCTGGCCTTCTTCACCAGTTTGTTTAGCTTCGCAGCATCCCTGGCACAGATGTTTCCACCCCAGCAGGCCACGGCGAAGAACAGAACGCTGGCAACCACCGACTGGTAAAACATTTGCAGCAGCTTGTTGCAGACACCGAAAGACCTCAGCCTTCTCAGGAAAAACAGTCTGCTCTGCCCTTTCCTGAGAAGAGCCTCGGTGTTGTCAGTCCAGTCCAGTTTGTTATTAATTTGTACTCCCAGGTACCTGTAGGAGTCCACCCTCTCGACTTCCACCCCCTTGATGGTGATGGGGGCTGGGGTCCTTCTCTTCCTCCTAAAATCCACCACCAACTCCTTTGTTTTGCTGGTGTTAAGCAAAAGGTAGTTGGTGTCGCACCACTGCACGAAGCTCTCCACCAGGGCCCTGTACTCCTCATCCCTGTCGTCTGTGATGTAACCGACGATAGAGGAGTCATCCGAAAACTTCTGCAGGTGGCACTGGTCGGAGCTAAACTGGAAGTCGGAGGTATAGAGGGTGAAGAGAAAGGGTGACAGAACAGTTCCCTGGGGGGCACCGGTGTTGCACACCACCACCTCAGACTGACAGCCCTGCAGTCTCACATACTGACGCCTGTCTGTGAGGTAGTTGTGGATCCAGGCCGTCAGGGAGTCCTCCACACACATCACTGCTAGTTTGTCAGCCAGCAGTGATGGCTTGATAGTGTTAAATGCACTGGAGAAGTCGAAGAACATGGTCCTCACCATGCTCTGTGGCCTCTCCAGGTGTGTGTAGGCCCTGTGCAGCATGTAAATGATGGCGTCCTCCACCCCCATGCTCTCCTGGTATGCAAACTGCCGGGGGTCCAGGAAGTCCTTCACCTGGGGCTTAAGGTGTTGCAGCACTAGCCTCTCCAGGATCTTCATGACCTGTGGTGTCAGGGCGACAGGTCTGTAGTCGTTTGGGGTGCTGGGCCGTCCCTTCTTTGGCACTGGGACGATGCAAGAGGTCTTCCAGAGCTGTGGCACCCTCCTCAGTCTTAGAGATAGACTGAAGAGATGTTGGAATGTGTCCGCCAGCTCTCCAGCACACACCTTCAGAACCCTGGGGTTGATGTTGTCTGGACCTCTGGACTTGTTCACATTCACCCTGGAAAGCTGCCTTCTCACCTGCTCAGATGTTATAAAGCTGTGAGTACCGGTGTCTCCAGGTGTGAAGCATGCTCCCTGGCTCCTGGTGTTGGTAAGGGGAGGCAGTTGCTGCTGGGGTGCTGCTGGGGTGTCAGGGGGAGTGGGGGCTACTGTTGCCAGGGGTGCGGTACATTGGAGAGGGGAGGAGAGGTTCGGGGGCTGTGGGGGGTGACAGGGGGATGGGGGGGGTGACAGGGTCGGGGGCTGGGTCGGGGGCTGGGTCGGGGGCTGGGTCGGGGGCTGTGACAGGGTCGGGGGCTGGGTCGGGGGCTGGGTCGGGGGCTGGGTCGGGGGCTGTGACAGGGTCGGGGGCTGGGTCGGGGGCTGGGTCGGGGGCTGGGTCGGGGGCTGGGTCGGGGGCTGTGACAGGGTCGGGGGCTGGGTCGGGGGCTGTGACAGGGTCGGGGGCTGGGTCGGGGGCTGTGACAGGGTCGGGGGCTGTGACAGGGTCGGGGGCTGTGGGGGGTGGCAGGGGGATGGTTGGTCAAACCTGTTAAAGAAGCAGTTCAGGTCATCTGCCTGCTCTCGGGTCCCCTCCACCACAGGATGTGGCTGCTTGTGGCCCGTGATCTTCTTGAAGCCCTTCCACACCTCCTTGGAGCTGTGGGCCTCTAGCCCGCCCTCCAATTTCCTCCTGTATTCCTCTTTGGCTGCTCTCAGCTCCTTCTTCACCTCCTTCTGAGTGGCCCTGGCTCCCTCAGTGTCCCCTGCCTTAAACAGCCTCCTCTTCCTTTTCAGAAGGTTCTTGATGTTCCCATTTATCCACGGCTTGTTGTTAGGAAAGCACCGTACCTTTTTAATGGGGACGATGCTCTCCTCGCAGAACTTGATATAGTCTGTGACACAGTCTAGCAGACCATCTATGTCCTCCCCGTGGACTCTCTGGAACATCCCCCAGTCGGTTGTTTCAAAACACGCCCTCAGCTCCTCCTCCACGTCTTCTGACCATTGCTGGACAGTCCTGGTGGTGATAGGCAGCCTTTTTATGATAGGGGTGTATGTTGGTTCCATCCAGACCATATTGTGATCGGATGCCCCTAGTGGCGGGAGGGCAGTGGATGTGTAGGCTCCCTTCACATTGGCATATAGTTTGTCTAGTATTTTGTTCTCCCTTGTTTTACATGTGACATACTGGGTAAAATCCGTCAATGTCTTTTCCATATTTACATGGTTGAAGTCCCCATTCACAATGATAAATGCGTTTGGGTGAGCGGTCTGTATCCCCGCGATACAGGAATGGATGACGTCATTTGCGCGCGCCGGGTTCGCGCTTGGTGGAATGTAACTAGTCACAGCCACAACATGTGAAAACTCTCTCGGACAGAGATCTGGCCTCAAACCTAGCGCCAACAGTTCTATGTCTGGAGTGCAGACTTGCTCTTTGATAGTGATATGACCTGGCTTGCACCATTTGGAATTAACAAACACAGCGATCCCGCCTCCTTTTATCTTACCGCTGTTTCTCGTTCTGTCCGCGCGGACCATTGTGAAACCATCTTGTTCCATCGCCCCGTCTGGTATACCAGGATTCAGCCAGGATTCCGTCAGGAATAGCAGGCTGCATTTCCCATATTCCCCCTGTCCCTTCATCAGAGCAGAGAGCTCATCAGCCTTGTTGACCAGCGACCTTACGTTCCCCATAAGAACAGACGGCAGGCAGGTCCTATTTGCTTGTCTGTCTCTCCTCGCCCTCACGTACGCGCCAGCCCTAGTTCCCCGTCTGCGTGTCCTTATTTCGCTGGGCACTCCTGTAGGGGGAACGGCGGCGGCTCGACTCCTAAAGGCAATGAGCTCCTCTCTGGAATACACCCGCATTCCTCCGTTTATCAGGCACATATTGAGCACTCCGGTTAAAAGATAAAAGATAAAAGTTTGAAATAAAAGGTTGAAAAGGGCTAAAAAAGGGCTAAAAAGTAGAAGTAAGACTGAGCCGTTTCACTGGCAGCCACCCAACCGGCGCCATTTTTTTGTAATTGTAGTATTGGGAAGAACACACAAATGTGTATCCTAATTTGTATAAACTTGCCGTTCATTTTCTATGTACCCCAGCTTCATCTGTGCCCTGTGAAAGGATATTTTCAAAAGCAGGTGAAATCGTCTCAAAAAAAAGAAACCGCCTGAAGACCAGCACTGTGGAGAAATTGTTATTTTTAAATAAAAATGAATAAATGAATAAAATGTTGTTGTTCCTAGTAACACAAGCACATTTATTCAATTCAAAGCTTCACACACCAAAGCCACGGTGTTATTATCACTCTGCCTGCTAGACATTTATTGTCCACTTGATGGTGCAGTAGAGCAAATGAAGCAACACAAAGCTTCGGTCCATGTGTGACGCAATTGGATGGAAAGCTTCAACAGTTCAAGAAGCTTCATCTCGCCATCACTACCTAAAATGGACGAGCTACGTGTCAACATGAAGGGCTGCTTTGAATACCGAGAGGCGAATCTCTTGGTTCTGACCGAGACGTGGCTCCACCAGGGAATCCCAGACTCGCTGATCAACCTGGATGACTACTCGTCTGTGCGCGCAGACCGCACCGCTGCAGCTGGGAAAGGACACGGCGGGGGGCTGTGTGTGGACGTGAGTGACCGGTGGAGCTGATGAAGTTGCATTTTCGATTAGGATACGGGATTAAAGGCACCGGCGACGGGCTAAAAGAGAAATCCAAATGTCCCGCTAAATTCGGACCAATCACAAAACTGTTTTGTGTCTCTCCCTGGAGTATGTGATGTGCTGTATTGTTCCATATTCCCCCTGCGTGTTGGTCGCACGGCAGCGGAGACGGCCGCTGATAATTAAGACCAGCAGTAGAATTTTGCCGATAGACATATTACACAAAACACAAAACGAACAAAAACAAATAAAAACACTTGAAGCAAACCAGTATCACCGGCCCGAGTCGCTACAGAGCAGCGCCACCGGCGCTGCAGCTGTAGGATATATTGGTATTTGATCACCTTCTATATAAAATCACCTGTATAATCACCTATATAAAATCAACTGCTCGGCTTTAATGACTTAACCACTATCTAAGAAATTATAATTGTTGCCACCCTATAGTTTTTGGTGAAACTACGTCTTTGTTTTGAGCGCCAGTGCGCGTTTTATGCGCGTGCACGCGTTTTTTTTTGTGCAAAGATCAGTGTTGGGCAGTAACGAGTTACTAAGTAATATATTACTGTAATATTATTACTTTACCCAGTAACGAGTAATATAACGAGACTACTCTGTGAAAAAGTAATATTATACCTCGTTACTCCGCCAAATAAGGGCCTCGTTACCCGTTACAATGGCTGTTAAACGTATAATTCATGTATAGTACCGGGGTTGTTGCGTGCAAAGATAGAACAGATATACAAGCTATCAGCACACTGCGCTGAGGTGCATAGTAGCTTATAGATCTGTTCCTTTTAGAACGTGCCGCAGCCTGCACACATTTATGACGTAGCCTAGTGTGTTGACAACTGACAGCGTGGCGGCGTTTCTCAAAACAAATCAAACCATGGCGGATGATGATGAACAGCGTACATTTACTTTCCACGGCTGGAAGTATCGACACTATTTTGACTTTGTGTCTGTCAAGGATGACAAAAATATTAATCTCAGTGTTTCCTCTACATGCATTTATTGGTGGCGGGCCGCCACGAATGAATTTCCTCCGCCACGAATTGATTCAGTCCACAAAAAATAAATAAATAAAAAATCTGAACATTTTAGCTGATTAAAATATATCTGATCCTAGATCAGCGCTATAATGGATGTTGACTAAAAGTGCACCTAAATCCACGCCCATCTCTCTCTAACCGCTGATCCAAAATCAGATTAATGACATTCAGTTGACGACGTGACACAAGGGCTCCTGATTGGTCTAAATGTGAACTGTGGTATTATTGTTATTGTGTACAGGCCACCGTAGTGACATCAGGGGGGTATTCCATCAACATCGCTAAAGGGAAAATCCAGGTTTAGTCTGATAAATCTCGCGAGAGTTCTTAAAAATATCCAGGCATATTCTGATAGGTCTCGCGAGAGTTCAAAAATAAGCCAGGATTTTCCTTTAGCGACGTTGATGGAATACCCCCCAGGTCAGGTGGGCAGGTTACGACGAGACAACAAGAGACCGGTATTGTAGAGCTTACAGAGCGAGTTAAAATAAAGACACTTACATTGAAATACAGAAGGACTCATGTGTATGTTTAATAGAATAACACGACATGGTGTCAGAAGACCTGTAAGTGAGTGTTAAGAATTAGATCGGCCGACAAGTGTCATTTGAGCTCGTGACGGTGAGAAGGGAGAAGAAAAGATGGATGCTAATGCTAACACGGGAGCAGCTGCAGTCCAGAGAACGGCGCCAGTTTCAAGTGCTACGTTAGCAGACATTAGCAAGTAAAAAAACGATTCTTATGTGCCGTCACTTTAGCAACGACACAGTATTGTCAAGGGGAAAAGAAGGGGAGACGATTTTTTTATTGACAACGGAATTACATGCTGGAAAAACATGCAGCTAAAATTCAGGGAACATTTGGACAATAAGAGACACACGGGAGAAGTACGGGAAAACAGGGCTCATGTGGGTCTCATCAAAGGTAAGAGTTTGTTTTCTTTAACTCAGCTGATACTCAGCTGTTTACCGAATGCTCCATCTGACTGTGATTTTACTTCTGTAATGTGGTGGGTTGACATAATTCACGCACGGAACTATAGGTTGAGACCACTGTTCCGTCCGTAGTACCCAAGTTGTTTAGACTGTTCTATTTACTGCTTGAGTGTGTTGTTGACAATCGTTCATGTCCTTCATTAAACGTTTAGCTTTGTCATTTGATACGCCGCCTACGACTACCATCTCCCTGCACTACAGTAAACAGTTAATCAGTAACGTTAGCCGCTTTTGTGCTCATGTAGGCCTACTTCGTATTATATTATAGCTGATGATCTTTGTGTGTGTGTATGTGACTGTCAGTCACAAGTTTATATTCTGTATATTATTTTATTTATTTTTTGGGCCATCCTCTAGTTTTGGCTGTGATTAGGGGAAAAAAAAACAAAACAAAAAAACGTTGTTTTGAGTGCGCGTTTCATGCGCGTGCACGCGAAAAAAATCGCGGGCACGGCCATCCGCCACCATTGTAACATTTCCTGGAGGAAACACTGAATCTCCGTTGCAAACTTTGTGCGGGAAGAAAACTACTGTCTTGCGCGAAAAATACTACATCCAACCTGTTGAAGCACCTGGAAAAGGCCCACGACAAAGTTAAACTGGTTGCGAAAGCCCCTGCCGATAATAGAGATGCTCCGATCAGGGTTTTTGGTTCCGATCACCGATCACTGGAATCAGTGATCTGCCGATCCGATATCACCGATCACCGATCACAGCGTCGAAAATGGCAATTGAAGCATTCTATTTATTGTGTAGCATTATTTATGTTTTTAATTATTCTTAACACCATTGACATTGTATATTAAGTATTTAAATGAAATTAGGAGATGAGAAAGTATCATGAATTGACGACCATCTGTTTTATTGAATTCACAACCACCTGTAGCTTACTTCAGGAAAAACAAATAAAATGTGAAAATAAAAATCATAATAAATAAAATGTACACTGTCACATCAAATGTGCAACATTCCACTCGAATGAGAGGAACTAGGGGCTCTTAGAGAACTTGGAGCTTATACAGTATACTGTAGCTTTCCTGAGGAACAATAAACATACCCAAACTAAACTGCAACATAAACAGGCTATAGCCAAATATAAAATACTGTTTCAAGTCAGTCAGTTTCAAGTCATATTTAGGAGGAGATAAGACAGCAAGTCAGCAATAATCAATAAAACAAAAAAACAAAACATTGCACCTAAGGAGATTTCAGACTCAAACCTTACTTCTGATTAAGCAGCATCACTGGCAGATTAGCCTTGAGAAATACAAGCATCTCAGCGTTTTTGGCACTCAGCCTGTTCCTCTTATGTCCTGCTGCTGAAAAGTCGCTCGCTATCTACACTTGTGCAAGGTGCACAGAGGAAGACCTACAACTCACGCGCTAATAGTTGTTGCTATGGGCCAAGTGACTTCCTGCTCGCGGGGTCACATGACGTCGCTGCACACTACCTACACTACGCTCGTGAAGTCGCGCTGGAACTCTGACCAGCACTCGTGGAACGCCTCTCGTCCAATCAAAGCACTCGGTCCCTTTATGACGTCGAGCCCAGTGTGCGCTTCGGCGCTCTCTGAGCGAATCGACGAACGCAGCAAATGCCGTATGATATTCGTGGTATTGAAAGACCTTGCGTGCGTTCCTCCCCGAGGTATTTCTTTTGAGCAGACATTACAAACGGCATATTTGTTGTCTCTTTCCGACACTGTATAATATTTCCAGACTGGCGACGCCATTTTGTAAACTGATCGTCGTGTTTGATCGGCCGTTTTGAGAACTCCGATCAAAACCGATCAAGGCCATATCGGTCAGATCGATCAGATCGGAGCATCACTAGCCGATAACACGGAGGCCACGCCAGCAAAACAACAGAAACTGGATTTCAAGAAAGATACCGCATTTAGTGGAGACGATCTGAAAAACCTTGTCACTGAGTATGTAGTATGAGAGTATGAGACTGCTGCGTTATTTTGTATTTTGTTTGCACTTATTCCGTTTGCACTTATTCAGTTCAGTGTTTCCTCCAGGAATTTTTACAATGGTGGCGGGTAGCGCTGACCGCGATTTTTTCGCGTGCACGCGCATGAAACGTAGCCAAAACTTGAGGATGGCCCAAAAAAATAAAATGTTTTCCTGTACTTCTCCCGTGTGTCTCTTATTGTCTGTGTCTGCATGTTTTTCCAGCATGTAATTCCGTTGTCAATAAAAAAATCGTCTCCCACGACTCTTTCCGGACACGTTGGAATTTTTACCGTAACCCCCGGAGAACCAAAGTTATTAAGCCGCAAAGGGTGCCTCATTTACCGCTGCTGGAGGAAAGTACCGCTTACCGCTGACAGCGGGGAGAGGAAATATTTCTACCCGGGAATTCGCTCCTTGCTGTGTCCACGGTGATAGGAGTGGAGGATCGACTCCATTCAAAAACTTTTCGATTCCATGGCTTGTCCTCTTTCCGGACACATTGGAATTTTTACCGTAACCCCCGGAGAACCAAAGTTATTAAGCCGCAAAGGGTGCCTCATTTACCGCTGCTGGAGGAAAGTACCGGTAACAGTTTTGCAAGCGCGTCGCTTCGCGCTTGTGGGTGTGTCTAGCGCTGTGAAGGTCTGAAAAGCGGCCTAAATTTTTTTTTTTTTTTTTTTTGAGAAATCTGAATGGTGGCGGAGGAAATTCCATCGTGGCTGCCCGCCACGATGAAATGCATGTAGAGGAAACACTGCAGTTTATTATTCCAATAAATTGGATTCAGTTCAAGAAAAGGAGCTGGCTAAACCGTTGTGTTGTTGTACATATTTTTGCGGGTGGAAAGGGGGAAAGTAATATGTAATATAAAAGTAAAGTAATATTATTACTCTTGATTCCAAGTAATAAGTAATATAAAGATATTACTTTCCTAAGGAGTAATATGTAATAACTAATATATTACTCTACTAAGTAATATTGCCCAACACTGGCAAAGATAGATGAAAGATAACCGCTCCGCCACTAATGTCAAAAATCCTGGAGGAAACACTGCACATATATATATGGAATTCTGAGTTGTGGAGGGAGTATGGTTCAGGTGGACCCAGTAGGGTGTAAATGGTAAAAGGACTGCACTTTTATAGCGCCGGGGCTCGAAACGCCGATCTGCCAACCTAGCGATCATTAGACGGTAGCTCTACCTCCTCCGCCACATAGAAGCTGTTCATGACCTACCTGCCCAGGACCTTAGAGAAGCTGTTCATGACGTTCAGCGCCTCCTTGAAGCTGCCGTTCTGGACCAGACACACCACCTTACAGTGGAGCGCCGTCACATCCTCCTTCGCCTCGTGCAGAACTGGAGAGAGACCATGAGAGAGAGAGAGACCATGAGAGAGAGAGAGACCATGAGACAGAGAGAGACACAGAGAGAGAGACCATGAGAGAGACCATGAGACAGAGAGAGAGAGACCATGAGACAGAGAGAGACAGAGAGAGACACAGAGAGAGAGAGACACAGAGAGAGAGACAGAGAGAGAGAGAGAGAGAGACACAGAGAGAGACCATGAGAGAGAAAAATGATGAAAGAAAATGAAGAACACAATCTCTCACACACGCGCGGTTGTGTGTTCAAGGCTGAGTCATAATGAGTCAGTTCAGTCAGTGATGTCCAGTTCTACGGGGTGCTGTTAGAGACACTGCCATGGTGGTATGGGTCAAGAAGGCGTTTCAAGGGCTGCACGGCCCGCCGCTACTAGGACACGTAATCACTGCGGCACACGTGTCTAGTTCAGATAGAGATACCCAGGGTCACACATGGCGAAAATGCGAGTCTACTGTTAATTGCGAATAACAATGAAATGTTTCAGCAGAATGTGTTAATAGAACTACTTCAGTGGTGCAATCCTGGGTGCTAGCTAGCCACAGCTAACAGCTACACGCTGTCACACGAGCCACAGCTCTTATTCATCATGACAGTCACACACAGGCTGGACAGGGATGAGTCCTACTCTTGTTGACAGCCTTCAGGGCCCGGGGGAAGTCTCCGTTCTGACCGACAGACAGGTAACAGACAGACAGACAGACAGACAGACAGACAGGTTAACAGACAGACAGACAGGGTGATCATACTCTTGTTGACAGCCTTCAGAGCCCGGGGGAAGTCTCCGTTCTGACAGACAGACAGGTAACAGACAGACAGGTAACAGACAGACAGGGTGATCATACTCTTGTTGACAGCCTTCAGAGCCCGGGGGAAGTCTCCGTTCTGTCCGCAGCGGCTGACCTCGGTCCACAGCGCAGCCACGGGTCCTCCTGCACCCGCCATCTTCTCTCTCTGCTGACTCCTCTCAAACAAGGCTCTTCTTCCGGGGCTTTTCCGGGGCTCTTCCGGGGTTCTTCCGGGTTGAAAACAAATGATTATATATATGTAATGAGCAGTGCCCCATCATATATATATATATATATGTATATATATATATAAATATAGATAGAGAGAGGATTGGAGTATTTGCTACAATACATTTTTTATAAATAAAATGTATTATTATTATTATTATTATTATTATTATTATTATTATTATTATTATTATTATTATTATTATTATTATTACTACATTTACAGCGGCGCCTACGAAGAGTGAAGTCAAGTATTATGTGATTTGCATTGGCTGCATTTATTTGACGTTGAAATATGTTTTAAAACCCACATTTTATACAAATGTCACTGAAATATCAACAAATATGAAGCGTTGTTAGTTTTGAGAGTTATTTTTGTTCATAAATAATGAATAAATAGAGGTTTATCACATCGTTTCTTATATTGGGTTTTTGGTTTTTAAGAAATTCGGTGACCCGGAAGTACTTCGTTAATGTGGCTGAAAAGACGTAGATAAAAAGAAACAGCTCCCAATGCATTTGTAAACAACAGCAAATAAATCACATTTATCAGCGTGTTGAAGAGTTGCAAGTCAAGAGCAGTGTAATTCGTATCATTTGAGCTATAATTAATTTCGTATAGGCAAAATGATATATCAAACTCTCCCCCCGCCCGAAGTGTATCAATGCATACTGGTTGAAAAAAACTTGACATTCAAAAGTATGATAATTGTCTCTGTAATAAATAAAACCAAACAGATATAACGGTTTTTATTTCCAGGGCTGAATGGTAACGTATTTAACGTATTTCGCGCAAGCGCATCAGCCACCATCGGTCCTGCCCCGCAGCCTGCTGGGTGATGTAGTTCTGTCTGGATGCTGTAGCAGCAGTGTAGCAGCCTGCTGGGTGATGTAGTTCTGTCTGGATGCTGTAGCAGCAGTGTAGCAGCCTGCTGGGTGATGTAGTCCTGTCTGGATGCTGTAGCAGCAGTATAGCAGCCTGCTGGGTGATGTAGTCCTGTCTGGATGCTGTAGCAGCAGTGTAGCAGCCTGCTGGGTGATGTAGTTCTGTCTGGATGCTGTAGCAGCAGTGTAGCAGCCTGCTGGGTGATGTAGTCCTGTCTGGATGCTGTAGCAGCAGTGTAGCAGCCTGCTGGGTGATGTAGTCCTGTTTGGATGCTGTAGCAGCCTGCTGGGTGATGTAGTTCTGTCTGGATGCTGTAGCAGCAGTGTAGCAGCCTGCTGGGTGATGTAGTCCTGTCTGGATGCTGTAGTAGCAGTGTAGCAGCCTGCTGGGTGATGTAGTCCTGTCTGGATGCTGTAGTAGCAGTGTAGCAGCGGTCTGTTGTTATCGTGCTCCAGGCTCCTGTGGAAAGCTTATGTTCAACAAACATGGCCGGGATTAAAGGTAAGGTTCATGTTCTCTCTCTTCTTAAACACCGAATGAGCTGGATAACAACACAACTCGTCCATCACACTGGTTCTTACTGATGATCAGGAGAGAGACAGAGAGAGAGAGACAGAGAGAGAGACAGGGGATGGGTTAGCACGGTTAGCAGGCCAGCTACCACAGATCACCTCCTGATCAGCTCTGATATGTTATATGTATATATATTCTAGTATATATGTTCTAGTATTACCCCAGATGATATATATGTTATATATGTTCTAGTATTACCCCAGATGGGACAGATCACCTCCTGATAAGCTCATATATGTTCTAGTATTACCCCAGATGATATATATATATATATATGTTATAGATGTTCTAGTATTACCCAAGATGGGACAGATCACCTCCTGATAAGCTCATATATGTTCTAGTATTACCCCAGATTATATATATGTTATAGATGTTCTAGTATTACCCCAGATGGGACACGAGGCCCAGATGCTCTCTGATTCTCATTCTGTTATGTAGTATCTTTCTTTCTTTGATTCCGTTATATTATAATCTATTGTGTTGTGTAGGCATGAGTACCTTGATGCTCTCCCAGCCTGGAGATAACCTGGCCAGTTAACTACATAATAATCATAATAATAACAATAACAATAATCATAATAATTTATTTGTAGAGCACTTTTCCTGCAAACGTTGCAGCTCAAAGTGCTTTAACATATCCACACAGCATAAAAACAATAATAAAACAATAGTAATCAATAAAACACACAATAATAGCACTAATATAAACTACATAATGAAACAAGAATGAACCATACAACCCCAGGATAAACAAGATAACTAAATAATATAAGAATGAGTATAATATGTTATTATTATTATTATGGTTATGATTATTATGGTTATGATTATGATTGTTATTATTATTATTGTTATGATTATGGTTATGATGATTCATAGGGTTATGATTGTTATTATTATTATTATTATTGTTATTGTTCTTCTTCTTCTTATGATTATGATTATGATTCTTATTATTATTATTATTGTTGTTATGATTATTATTATTGTTATGATTCTTATTGTTGTTGTTATTATTATTATTGTTATTATTGTTTGTAAGGGAGCGGCTGGGAGTTTTGCTGGTCAGTCACATCAATCGGTCAAGACTCAGAGTAGTGTCCTAAGTAAAGTTCTAACAATAAAACCTCAAAGATAGCTACTTTAAATATGAACATAGGTAGCTACTTCAAATATGAACATAGGTAGCTACTTTAAATATTAACATAGATAGCTACTTTAAATATTAACATAGGTAGCTACTTTAAATATGAACATAGGTAGCTACTTTAAATATTAACATAGATAGCTACTTTAAATATGAACATAGGTAGCTACTTTAAATATGAACATAGGTAGCTACTTTAGAGATAACGATAGGTATCTACTTTAAAGATGAAGATAAAAAGCTACTTTAAAAACAGAGAGCTGAATAGATCCAGGCTAAATGTCTGCCTGCTGCACCAAGCCTTGCACCAACAGTATGTAGGCTAACTGATGCTAGCACGTTTTCTATTGACTGCAGATGTGTGTGATAGCGCGCTAATGCTAGTTGAGAAAGCTGGGGGTCCCCTGAGAACCTCCTGCCCCCCCCCCACGTGTGTGTCATCATCTGATACATCACATGACCGTGTTCTCCCAAAGCCTCCATCAGATGACCAGCCACAGCCTCAAGACTTAAGCCTCCCATGAATGGACACACACACACACACGCACACACACACACACACACACACACACACACACACACACACACACACACACACACACACACACACACACACACACACACACACACCTCCAGGGGAGGCTGGTGGAGGGAGAGGTCTGAGGACATGCAATGGAATGAGGAATGGTATCAAACACGTGTCCTCACTCCGTTCCATGTATTACCATCGGCCTGTCCTCTGGTGTTCTACCTCCACCAGCCTCCCCTGTCCTCTGGTGTTCTATCTCCACCAGCCTCCACTGTCCTCTGGTGTTCTACCTCCACCAGCCTCCCCTGTCCTCTGGTGTTCTACCTCCACCAGCCTCCCCTGTCCTCTGATGTTCTACCTCCACCAGCCTCCCCTGTCCTCCCATGTCTACCTCCCCCAGCCTCCCCTGTCCTCTGATGTTCTACCTCCACCAGCCTCCCCTGTCCTCTGATGTTCTACCTCCACCAGCCTCCCCTGTCCTCTGATGTTCTACCTCCACCAGCCTCCCCTGTCCTCTGGTGTTCTACCTCCACCAGCCTCCCCTGTCCTCTGGTGTTCTACCTCCACCAGCCTCCCCTGTCCTCTGGTGTTCTACCTCCACCAGCCTCCCCTGTCCTCTGATGTTCTACCTCCACCAGCCTCCCCTGTCCTCTGATGTTCTACCTCCACCAGCCTCCCCTGTCCTCTGATGTTCTACCTCCACCAGCCTCCCCTGTCCTCTGATGTTCTACCTCCACCAGCCTCCCCTGTCCTCTGATGTTCTACCTTCACCAGCCTCCCCTGTCCTCTGATGTTCTACCTCCACCAGCCTCCCCTGTCCTCTGATGTTCTACCTCCACCAGCCTCCCCTGTCCTCTGATGTTCTACCTCCACCAGCCTCCCCTGTCCTCTGATGTTCTACCTCCACCAGCCTCCCCTGTCCTCTGATGTTCTACCTCCACCAGCCTCCCCTGTCCTCTGATGTTCTACCTCCACCAGCCTCCCCTGTCCTCTGATGTTCTACCTCCACCAGCCTCCCCTGTCCTCTGATGTTCTACCTCCACCAGCCTCCCCTGTCCTCTGGTGTTCTACCTCCACCAGCCTCCCCTGTCCTCTGATGTTCTACCTCCACCAGCCTCCCCTGTCCTCTGGTGTTCTACCTCCACCAGCCTCCCCTGTCCTCTGATGTTCTACCTCCACCAGCCTCCCCTGTCCTCTGATGTTCTACCTCCACCAGCCTCCCCTGTCCTCTGGTGTTCTACCTCCACCAGCCTCCCCTGTCCTCTGATGTTCTACCTCCACCAGCCTCCCCTGTCCTCTGATGTTCTACCTCCACCAGCCTCCCCTGTCCTCTGATGTTCTACCTCCACCAGCCTCCCCTGTCCTCTGATGTTCTACCTCCACCAGCCTCCCCTGTCCTCTGATGTTCTACCTCCACCAGCCAGGGTTTCCGTTAGAAACAATTGCCGCCGGACATCATGTCCGGGAAGATTTCGATTTACCGGACAAACGTCAGATATTCCGGTCATCATATTAAAATATAATATAGCTGTTTGTCGCGGTGATTACTGTTGTGTAGCGGCCTATATATGCCATTTAATGTCTATTTCTCATCCGATACGATTAGATGCGAGCTATATAATATATAATAATATAACATGATTCGCATGCGCGCTATGCCATTATGTCCAGCGCTGAACGGGCGCCTCACTGGGAACTGAACAGACTGCATTGATCAATGAACGGACTCCACATTACGTTAACTGAAGTTTGTTAAATTGTTTGGGATTAATGTGAGTTTTCTATTTTCTCTTTCCAGTTTTACCCTTTTTTTTAATCAATAAAACAACGTCATTTCTATAACCAGGTCTCGCTGGTTGGGAAGGCATTTAGTTTAACTGCCTGTCAAATCATACTTACTCGGACTCGGGAGTACAACTCCTCCTCCGCCTTCACTGTGAGTAAACTGACACTGAGAATGTCGTCACGTCACATTTTACCGTAATACCCTATATGTTGGTTGAAGTGCAACATCTCAGCTTTCAGGGACAGTTGGAATTTTTTCGATAGCACAAACCGTTTAGAAATTACGGTAATTACAATGTTGTGTGCGGATTTGTGCCGGCGGAGGTACATTTCGGCGCAGAAGGGTTTTAAGAGGGAATTATTTTCACCGGTCATTATGACCGAAGAGTTTTAAATTTGTCGGACTTCAACAAATTTTACCGGACAAAGACCGGTAATTACCGGATAACGGAAACCCTGCCACCAGCCTCCCCTGTCCTCTGGTGTTCTACCTCCACCAGCCTCCCCTGTCCTCCCATGTCTACCTCCACCAGCCTCCCCTATCCTCCTATGTCTACCTCCACCAGCCTTCCCTGTCCTCTGGTGTTCTACCTCCACTACCCTCCCCTGTCCTCTGGTGTTCTACCTCCACTAGCCCTTCCCTGACCCAGACACACACACACACACACACACACACACACACACACACACACACATACACGCATTCTTTAAGAACCTCTGTATTTTCCCATGGTGATATGTGACGTACTAACTGTCTGCATTCTCCTCTCCTCCTCCTCCTCCTCCTCCTCCTCCTCCTCCTCCTTTCCTCTCCTCCTCTCCTCTCCTCCTCTCCTCTCCTCTCCTCCTCTCCTCCTCCTCCTCCTCCTTTCCTCTCCTCTCCTCCTCTCCTCCTCCTCCTCCTTTCCTCTCCTCTCCTCCTCTCCTCCTCCTTTCCTCTCCTCTCCTCTCCTACTCCTCCTGTCCTCTCCTCTCCTCCTCTCCTCTCCTCCTCCTCTCCTCTCCTCTCCTCTCCTCCTCCTCCTCTCCTCTCATCTCCTCTCCTCCTCCTCCTCTCCTCTCCTCTCCTCCTCTCCTCCTCCTTTCCTCTCCTCTCCTCCTCCTTTCCTCTCCTCTCCTCTCCTCTCCTCTCCTCTCCTCCTCCTCCTGTCCTCTCCTCTCCTCTCCTCCTCCTCTCCTCTCCTCCTCCTCCTCCTCCTCCTCCTCTCCTCTCCTCCAGCTTTGATCAGCCTGTCCTTCGGAGGGGCCATAGGTCTCATGTTCCTGATGCTAGGATGTGCTCTGCCAGTGTATGAGTAGGTATCTCCATCTCCCCCTCCCTGTCTCTCTCCTCTCTCTCTCTCTCTCTCTCTCTCTCTCTCTCTCTCTCTCTCTCTCTCTCTCTCTCTCTCTCTCTCTCTCTCTCTCTCTCTCTCTCTCCCCCTCCCTCCCTCTCTCTCTCTCTCTCTCTCTCTCTCTCTCTCTCTCTCTCTCTCTCTCTCTCTCTCTCTCTCTCTCTCTCGTGTGGATGTTGGACCCACCTCTGTGGTGATGTAGTGGAGGTGGTTGGAGTCAGGCTCTGTGTGTAGCCCTGTCTGAGACCCTGAGGATGTGCTGTTGGTCTGATGGTGGACACCTGGTCTCTGTTGGTCTGGTGGGGGACACCTGGTCTCTGTTGGTCTGGTGGGGGACACCTGGTCTCTGTTGGTCTGGTGGTGGACACCTGGTCTCTGTTGGTCTGGTGGGGGACACCTGGTCTCTGTTTGTCTGGTGGGGGACACCTGGTCTCTGTTTGTCTGGTGGGGGACACCTGGTCTCTGTTTGTCTGGTGGTGGACACCTGGTCTCTGTTTGTCTGGTGGGGGACACCTGGTCTCTGTTGGTCTGGTGGTGGACACCTGGTCTCTGTTTGTCTGGTGGGGGACACCTGGTCTCTGTTGGTCTGGTGGTGGACACCTGGTCTCTGTTGGTCTGGTGGGGGACACCTGGTCTCTGTTGGTCTGATGGTGGACACCTGGTCTCTGTTGGTCTGGTGGTGGACACCTGGTCTCTATTGGTCTGGTGGGGGACACCTGGTCTCTGTTGGTCTGGTGGGGGACACCTGGTCTCTGTTGGTCTGATGGTGGACACCTGGTCTCTGTTGGTCTGGTGGGGGACACCTGGTCTCTGTTGGTCTGATGGTGGACACCTGGTCTCTGTTGGTCTGGTGGGGGACACCTGGTCTCTGTTGGTCTGATGGTGGACACCTGGTCTCTGTTTGTCTGGTGGGGGACACCTGGTCTCTGTTGGTCTGGTGGTGGACACCTGGTCTCTGTTTGTCTGGTGGGGGACACCTGGTCTCTGTTGGTCTGGTGGTGGACACCTGGTCTCTGTTGGTCTGGTGGGGGACACCTGGTCTCTGTTGGTCTGATGGTGGACACCTGGTCTCTGTTGGTCTGGTGGTGGACACCTGGTCTCTATTGGTCTGGTGGGGGACACCTGGTCTCTGTTGGTCTGGTGGGGGACACCTGGTCTCTGTTGGTCTGATGGTGGACACCTGGTCTCTGTTGGTCTGGTGGGGGACACCTGGTCTCTGTTGGTCTGATGGTGGACACCTGGTCTCTGTTGGTCTGGTGGGGGACACCTGGTCTCTGTTGGTCTGGTGGTGGACACCTGGTCTCTGTTGGTCTGATGGTGGACACCTGGTCTCTGTTTGTCTGGTGGGGGACACCTGGTCTCTGTTTGTCTGGTGGGGGACACCTGGTCTCTGTTTGTCTGGTGGGGGACACCTGGGTGCGTAGGAGACCTGGGTTCCAGCAGAGCAGTGAGAGGCTTGGTTCACACCAGACCTCAGCAGTGTTATATACATCTTATAAACATGTTATATGCATGCTATAAACTTACATACACAATATGAATACAATACAACTCTCTCTCATCTCTGTCCCTCTCTCTCTCTCTCTCTCTCTCTCTCTCTCTCTCTCTCTCTCTCTCTCTCTCTCTCTCTCTCTCTCTCTGTGATGTATCTTTTTTAATGCTGTATGTAATGCACTTAGTGCAAAGTATAGCACAAATCTATGTGCTATACAAATAAACTTGCCCTCCCTCCCTCCCTCTCCACAGTAAATACTGGCCCTTGTTCCTGCTGTTCTTCTACATCCTGGCCCCCATCCCCTACTGCGTGTCCAGGAGGCTGGTGGAGGACACGGACTCGGCCAGTAACGCCTGTAAGGAGCTGGCCATCTTCCTCACCACCGGCATCGTCGTCTCCGCCTTCGGCCTGCCCATAATCTTCGCCAGAGCTGACGTCGTAAGTGGGACACTTCCTGGTACACTCCCTAGGACACTCTCTAGGACACTCCCTAGGACACTCCCTAGGACACTCTCTAAGACACTCTGTAGGACACTCTCTAAGACACTCTCTAAGACACTCCCTAGGACACTCCCTAGGACACTCTCTAAGACACTCTCTAAGACACTCTCTAAGACACTCTCTAAGACACTCCCTAGGACACTCCCTAGGACACTCTCTAAGACACTCTCTAAGACACTCTCTAAGACACTCCCTAGGACACTCTCTAAGACACTCTCTAAGACACTCTAGGACACTCTCTAAGACACTCTCTAGGACACTCCCTAAGACACTCTCTAAGACACTCTCTAGGACACTCTCTAAGACAATCTCTAAGACACTCTCTAAGACACTCTCTAAGACACTCTCTAGGACACTCTCTAAGACACTCTCTAGGACACTCTCTAAGACACTCTCTAAGACACTCTCTAGGACACTCCCTAAGACACTCTCTAAGACACTCTCTAGGACACTCTCTAAGACAATCTCTAAGACACTCTCTAAGACACTCTCTAAGACACTCTCTAAGACACTCTCTAAGACACTCTCTAAGACACTCTAAGACACTCCCTAGGACACTCTCTAAGACACTCTCTAGGACACTCTCTAGGACACTCTCTAGGACACTCTCTAAGACACTCTCTAGGACACTCTCTAAGACACTCTCTAAGACACTCTCTAAGACACTCTAGGACACTCTCTAAGACACTCTCTAGGACACTCTCTAGGACACTCCCTAGGACACTCTCTAAGACACTCTCTAAGACACTCTCTAAGACACTCTCTAAGACACTCCCTAGGACACTCTCTAAGACACTCTCTAGGACACTCTCTAGGACACTCTCTAGGACACTCCCTAGGACACTCTCTAAGACACTCTCTAGGACACTCTCTAAGACACTCTCTAGGACACTCTCTAAGACACCTCTAAGACACTCTCTAAGACACTCTCTAAGACACTCTCTAGGACACTCTCTAAGACACTCTCTAGGACACTCTCTAAGACACCTCTAAGACACTCTCTAAGACACTCTCTAAGACACTCTCTAGGACACTCTCTAGGACACTCTCTAGGACACTCTCTAAGACACTCTAAGACACTCCCTAGGACACTCTCTAAGACACTCTCTAGGACACTCTCTAAGACACTCTCTAAGACACTCTCTAGGACACTCTGTAGGACACTCTCTAAGACACTCTCTAAGACACTCTCTAGGACACTCTCTAGGACACTCTCTAGGACACTCTCTAAGACACTCTAAGACACTCTCTAGGACACTCTCTAAGACACTCTCTAGGACACTCTCTAAGACACTCTAAGACACTCTAGGACACTCTCTAAGACACTCTAAGACACTCCCTAGGACACTCTCTAAGACACTCTCTAAGACACTCTCTAAGACACTCTCTAAGACACTCTCTAGGACACTCTCTAAGACACTCTCTAAGACATTCTCTAGGACACTCTCTAAGACACTCTCTAAGACACTCTCTAAGACACTCTCTAAGACACTCTCTAAGACACTCTCTAGGACACTCTCTAGGACACTCTCTAAGACACTCTCTAAGACACTCTCTAAGACACTCTCTAAGACACTCTCTAAGACACTCTCTAAGACACTCTCTAAGACACTCTCTAAGACACTCTCTAGGACACTCTCTAGGACACTCTCTAGGACACTCTCTAGGACACTCTCTAAGACACTCTAAGACACTCTCTAGGACACTCTCTAAGACACTCTCTAGGACACTCTCTAAGACACTCTCTAGGACACTCTCTAAGACACTCTAAGACACTCTCTAGGACACTCTCTAAGACACTCTAAGACACTCCCTAGGACACTCTCTAAGACACTCTCTAGGACACTCTCTAGGACACTCTCTAGGACACTCCCTAGGACACTCTCTAGGACACTCTCTAAGACACTCTAGGACACTCTCTAAGACACTCTCTAGGACACTCTCTAGGACACTCTCTAAGACACTCTCTAAGACACTCTCTAGGACACTCTCTAAGACACTCTCTAGGACACTCTCTAAGACACTCTAAGACACTCTCTAGGACACTCTCTAAGACACTCTCTAAGACACTCTCTAAGACACTCTCTAAGACACTCTAAGACACTCCCTAGGACACTCTCTAAGACACTCTCTAAGACACTCTCTAGGACACTCTCTAAGACACTCTCTAAGACACTCTCTAAGACACTCTCTAAGACACTCTCTAGGACACTCTCTAGGACACTCTCTAGGACACTCCCTAGGACACTCTCTAAGACACTCTAGGACACTCTCTAAGACACTCTCTAAGACACTCTCTAAGACACTCTCTAAGACACTCTCTAAGACACTCTCTAAGACACTCTCTAAGACACTCTCTAGGACACTCTCTAAGACACTCTCTAAGACACTCTCTAGGACACTCTCTAGGACACTCTCTAGGACACTCCCTAGGACACTCTCTAAGACACTCTAAGACACTCCCTAAGACACTCTAAGACACTCTCTAGGACACTCTCTAGGACACTCTCTAGGACACTCTCTAAGACACTCTAAGACACTCCCTAAGACACTCTAAGACACTCTCTAGGACACTCTCTAAGACACTCTCTAAGACACTCTCTAGGACACTCTCTAAGACACTCTCTAAGACACTCTCTAGGACACTCTCTAAGACACTCTCTAGGACACTCTCTAAGACACTCTCTAAGACACTCTCTAAGACACTCTCTAAGACACTCTCTAAGACACTCTAAGACACTCTCTAAGACACTCTCTAAGACACTCTCTAAGACACTCTCTAGGACACTCTCTAGGACACTCTCTAAGACACTCTCTAAGACACTCTCTAAGACACTCTCTAAGACACTCTCTAGGACACTCTCTAAGACACTCTCTAAGACACTCTCTAAGACACTCTCTAGGACACTCTCTAAGACACTCTCTAAGACACTCTCTAGGACACTCTCTAGGACACTCTCTAAGACACTCTAAGACACTCCCTAAGACACTCTAAGACACTCTCTAGGACACTCTCTAAGACACTCTCTAAGACACTCCCTAGGACACTCTGTAGGACACTCTCTAAGACACTCTCTAAGACACTCTCTAGGACACTCTCTAGGACACTCTCTAGGACACTCTCTAAGACACTCTCTAAGACACTCTCTAAGACACTCTCTAGGACACTCTCTAAGACACTCTAAGACACTCTCTAAGACACTCTCTAGGACACTCTCCAAGACACTCTCTAGGACACTCCCTAGGACACTCTCTAAGACACTCTCTAAGACACTCTCTAAGACACTCTCTAAGACACTCTCTAGGACACTCTCTAAGACACTCCCTAGGACACTCTCTAAGACACTCTCTAAGACACTCTCTAAGACACTCTCTAAGACACTCTCTAGGACACTCTCTAAGACACTCTCTAAGACAATCTCTAAGACACTCTCTAAGACACTCTCTAAGACACTCTCCAAGACACTCTCTAGGACACTCCCTAGGACACTCTCTAAGACACTCTCTAAGACACTCCCTAGGACACTCTCTAGGACACTCTCTAAGACACTCTCTAAGACACTCTCTAGGACACTCTCCAAGACACTCTCTAGGACACTCTCTAAGACACACTCTAAGACACTCTCTAAGACACTCTAAGACACTCTAAGACACTCTAGGACACTCTCTAAGACACTCCCTAGGACACTCTCTAAGACACTCTCTAAGACACTCTCTAAGACACTCTCTAAGACACTCTCTAGGACACTCTCTAAGACACTCTCTAAGACACTCTCTAGGACACTCCCTCATACACTCCCTAGGACACTCTCTAAGACACTCTCTAAGACACTCCCTAGGACACTCTCTAAGACACTCTCTAGGACACTCCCTAGGACACTCTCTAAGACACTCTCTAAGACACTCTCTAGGACACTCCCTCATACACTCCCTAGGACACTCCCTCGTACACTCCCTATGACACTCTCTAGGACACTCCCTCGTACACTCTCTAGGACACTCCCTCGTACACTCCCTAGGACACTCCCTAGGACACTCTCTAGGACACTCTCTAAGACACTCTCTAGGACACTCTCTAGGACACTCCCTAGGACACTCCCTCGTACACTCCCTAGGACACTCCCTCGTACACTGCCTAGGACACTCCCTCGTACTCTTACCACTATACTACCTACTAGGCTACACTACGTGATACATGTACTTGTAGCCTGTTGATATCAACAGTGAAGTGGATGTGTTGTGGGTGTGTTGTGGATGTGTTGTGGATGTGTTGTGGATGTGTTGTGTAATCAGGGCACCCTTATAAAAGAGACCTCGGTATCAAAGGGACTCCCCTGAGTAGATATGGGGAGGAGGAATAAAACATAAAAAGTGCTAACCTTTGCAATGCTAACCTTTGCTATGCTAACCTTTGTTGTGCTAACCTTTGCTATGCTAACCTTTGCTATGCTAACCTTTGCTGTGCTAACCTTTGTTGTGCTAACCTTTGCTATGCTAACCTTTGCTGTGCTAACCTTTGCTGTGCTAACCTTTGCTGTGCTAACCTTTGCTGTGCTAACCTTTGCTGTGCTAACCTTTGTTGTGCTAACCTTAGTTGTTGACGTGGTTGTGTTCCAGATAGCGTGGGGGGCGTGCGCCCTGGTGGTCACGGGTAACGTGGTCATCTTCGCCACCATCCTGGGCTTCTTCCTGGTGTTCGGCTCAAACGACGACTTCAGTTGGCAGCAGTGGTGAACCCAGGAGGGCCACGTCTGAACTGTTTTTATGACTAGCATTGTTATTATTATTATTATTATTATTGTTGTTGTTATTGTTGTTGTTATGATTACTATTATTGTCGTTTGTTGTTATTTATACGACCGCCCATCCATTGACAAATGAACCCAGTGCAATAATCTGTTTTAACTGTCGTGCGGGGGGGGGAGTGGGCGTGGCTTCAGGCGGGAGGTGGCGTTGTCTGTGTTTGACCCCGCCCACCTGTCTGTGGCTCCGCCCCCCCTGCGTACTAGGCTTACCTAGGAGTGCCGCCATCACACTGTGTGATGTCATCATAACTGCTGATCTTGTCTGTGCAACAAAACAAAAAGTGCGACCAAGCAGAGGAGGCTGGTGGAGGTAGAGATGGGAGGACGGGCCTGGTTGTAATGTGTGGAACGGGATGAGGAACAGAAGGAAACACCGGGACGTGTTTTTCAAGCCATTCCTCGTTCCATTCCACGCATTACAATGAGCCCTGTCCTCCGATTTCTACCTCCGCCCCTGGCTGAGACCTCCAGGCTGAAGGCAGAGGGGGTAGATGCGTCTGTAAGGGATACGATCCATGGAAATGCGTCGTCCAATATACTCTCCCTCCCCCATCACAGCGATCAAATTCCAATGAGCTAGCTAAACATGCTAATATGATACAGGCCTCTGTCAGACTTGCTGTTTTTTGGTTTCGCTTAGCGTAGCCGCTGTGTCTGCCCGTCGGAAACAACAACAACAAAGCTGGCCGAAAAAACTATTACCGTACGGTAACTACGGTAACAGTGCTCTCATAGATGGGTCTGAGGCTCCCAGTGAGGTTCAGAAATGATCCAGCTGTCACTCAGTCTGTCAGTCTATTAGTCTAACTGTCACTCAGTTAGTCTAACTGTCACTCAGTCTGTTAGTCTAACTGTCACTCAGTCTGTTAGTCTAACTGTCACTCAGTCTGTCAGTCTGTTAGTCTGACTGTCACTCAGTCTGTCAGTCTGTCAGTCTAACTGTCACTCAGTCTGTTAGTCTAACTGTCACTCAGTCTGTCAGTCTGTTAGTCTAACTGTCACTCAGTCTGTCAGTCTGTTAGTCTAACTGTCACTCAGTCTGTTAGTCTGTTAGTCTAACTGTCACTCAGTCTGTCAGTCTGTTAGTCTGACTGTCACTCAGTCTGTCAGTCTGTCAGTCTAACTGTCACTCAGTCTGTTAGTCTAACTGTCACTCAGTCTGTCAGTCTGTTAGTCTGACTGTCACTCAGTCTGTCAGTCTGTTAGTCTAACTGTCACTCAGTCTGTTAGTCTAACTGTCACTCAGTCTGTTAGTCTAACTGTCACTCAGTCTGTCAGTCTGTTAGTCTAACTGTCACTCAGTCTGTCAGTCTGTTAGTCTAACTGTCACTCAGTCTGTTAGTCTAACTGTCACTCAGTCTGTTAGTCTAACTGTCACTCAGTCTGTCAGTCTGTTAGTCTAACTGTCACTCAGTCTGTCAGTCTATTAGTCTAACTGTCACTCAGTCTGTCAGTCTGTTAGTCTAACTGTCACTCAGTCTGTCAGTCTATTAGTCTAACTGTCACTCAGTCTGTCAGTCTGTTAGTCTAACTGTCACTCAGTCTGTCAGTCTGTTAGTCTAACTGTCACTCAGTCTGTTAGTCTGTTAGTCTAACTGTCACTCAGTCTGTCAGTCTATTAGTCTAACTGTCACTCAGTCTGTCAGTCTATTAGGCTAACTGTCACTCAGTCTGTCAGTCTAACTGTCACTCAGTCTGTTAGTCAATGATATATTATTGATATATTCAGTAGACTTAACCTAGACAACTGTACAACTGCTCGGAAACGGACTCACACATCCTCGTGAGGATACGTCAGCTCTAGGAGGTGTTTTAGAAGGAGGTCTTTAGAAGGAGGTCCAGCTTGGAGAGTCTGCTGTTACATTTAAGTCAGTTAGTGGTACAAAGTGGTCCTAGGCTAAGCGAGGCATTAAGCATGTGTAGGCCCTACGTGCACTGTCCCACGTGCACTGTCCCATAGTCAGCCGGGTGGAAGGGGGAGTGGAGTGTTCATGTTGTTTTCTGTTTTAGTTTTTTGTTCTTGTATGGGACATGTATCTTTGTGAACAGTGGTTTCTGGAAGAATCTCTTTGTGCTAACAGTGCTCTCATAGATGGGTCTGAGGCTCCCAGTGAGGTTCAGAAATGATCCAGCTGTCACTCAGTCTGTCAGTCTATTAGTCTAACTCACTCAGTTAGTCTAACTGTCACTCAGTCTGTCAGTCTGTTAGTCTAACTGTCACTCAGTCTGTCAGTCTAACTGTCACTCAGTCTGTTAGTCTAACTGTCACTCAGTCTGTCAGTCTGTTAGTCTAACTGTCACTCAGTCTGTCAGTCTGTTAGTCTGTTAGTCTAACTGTCACTCAGTCTGTCAGTCTGTTAGTCTAACTGTCACTCAGTCTGTTAGTCTAACTGTCACTCAGTCTGTCAGTCTGTTAGTCTAACTGTCACTCAGTCTGTTAGTCTGTTAGTCTAACTGTCACTTAGTCTGTTAGTCTAACTGTCACTCAGTCTGTCAGTCTGTTAGTCTAACTGTCACTCAGTCTGTCAGTCTGTTAGTCTAACTGTCACTCAGTCTGTCAGTCTGTTAGTCTAACTGTCACTCAGTCTGTCAGTCTATTAGTCTAACTGTCACTCAGTCTGTTAGTCTAACTGTCACTCAGTCTGTCAGTCTGTTAGTCTAACTGTCACTCAGTCTGTCAGTCTGTTAGTCTAACTGTCACTCAGTCTGTCAGTCTGTTAGTCTAACTGTCACTCAGTCTGTCAGTCTATTAGGCTAACTGTCACTCAGTCTGTCAGTCTAACTGTCACTCAGTCTGTTAGTCAATGATATATTATTGATATATTCAGTAGACTGAACCTAGACAACTGTACAACTGCTCGGAAACGGACTCACACATCCTCGTGAGGATACGTCAGCTCTAGGAGGTGTTTTAGAAGGAGGTCTTTAGAAGGAGGTCCAGCTTGGAGAGTCTGCTGTTACATTTAAGTCAGTTAGTGGTACAAAGTGGTCCTAGGCTAAGCGAGGCATTAAGCATGTGTAGGCCCTACGTGCACTGTCCCACGTGCACTGTCCCATAGTCAGCCGGGTGGAAGGGGGAGTGGAGTGTTCATGTTGTTTTCTGTTTTAGTTTTTTGTTCTTGTATGGGACATGTATCTTTGTGAACAGTGGTTTCTGGAAGAATCTCTTTGAACAAAATATTCTCTAAAACCTCTTCAGAAGCACTGATGATTCCTATACATCTTTACTTCCTTCTCTCTCTTTACCTCCTTCTCTCTCTCTTTACCTCCGTCTCTCTCTCTTTACCTCTTTCTCTCTCTCTTTCTTTACCTCCTTCTCTCTCTCTCTTTACCTCCGTCTCTCTCTCTCTTTACCTCTTTCTCTCTCTCTCTCTTTACCTCTTTCTCTCTCTCTTTCTTTACCTCCTTCTCTCTCTCTCTTTACCTCCGTCTCTCTCTCTCTTTACCTCTTTCTCTCTCTCTCTTTACCTCTTTCTCTCTCTCTTTCTTTACCTCCTTCTCTCTCTCTTTACCTCCGTCTCTCTCTCTCTTTACCTCTTTCTCTCTCTCTCTTTACCTCCTTCTCTCTCTCTCTTTACCTCTTTCTCTCTCTCTTTCTTTACCTCCGTCTCTCTCTCTCTTTACCTCCTTCTCTCTCTCTCTCTTTACCTCCTTCTCTCTCTCTCTTTACCTCTTTCTCTCTCTCTCTCTTTACCTCCTTCTCTCTCTCTCTTTACCTCCTTCTCTCTCTCTCTTTACCTCTTTCTCTCTCTCTTTCTTTACCTCCTTCTCTCTCTCTCTTTACCTCCGTCTCTCTCTCTCTTTACCTCTTTCTCTCTCTCTCTACCTCTTTCTCTCTCTCTTTCTTTACCTCCTTCTCTCTCTCTCTTTACCTCTTTCTCTCTCTCTCTTTACCTCCTTCTCTCTCTCTCTTTACCTCCTTCTCTCTCTCTCTTTACCTCCATCTCTCTCACTCTCTCTTTACCTCTTTCTCTCTCTCTCTTTACCTCTTTCTCTCTCTCTCTTTACCTCTTTCTCTCTCTCTCTTTACCTCCTTCTCTCTCTCTCTTTACCTCCATCTCTCTCACTCTCTCTCTTTACCTCCATCTCTCTCTCTCTCTTTACCTCCATCTCTCTCTCTCTCTCTCTGTTTGTTTAAGTTCTTCTCCTCCTGTCTGGTCTCCCAGAGACCGCTGCCCCCAGTGGAGATATTACTGACAGCAGCTAACAGTGGAGATATTACTGACAGCAGCTAACAGTGGAGATATTACTGACAGCAGCTAACAGTGGAGATATTACTGACAGCAGCTAACAGTGGAGATATTACTGACAGCAGCTAACAGTGGAGATATTACTGACAGCAGCTAACAGTGGAGATATTACTGACAGCAGCTAACAGTGCGATCATCAACACTTCTGTTTAACTGACATGTGTTGTTGTAGCTGCGTGTTCACATGTACCATTATCACTCTGATTTACCGTCGTAATGTTACAACTGACGTCCTGTGTTTCTCGTCTTCTTACGTAACTTTAACAAAACTGGAAAAGGTTTAAACTAAACAACCACCATGTGCACCCTCATCTTAGCCCTGGCTCAGGAGCAGGGGACTCCCTAGTATTATTAACGTCTGCTGAAGTGTGTTCTGACTGAATACCAGGTGTGTGTTGGTGTGTACCAGGTGTGTGTTGGTGTGTGTTCTGTCTGATGTCTCTGGTCGCTGGCGGAGTAGAGGGTTCATCACGGGTCTGTTTTTTTATTATTTTAAAGAAAGTTTATGTTTTTGTTTCTTGAGGGAGGGAGGAATATTCTTGTATTTATTCATTTGCCCGGGCGCTCGGTGGAGATGTCTATGGAGGACGTGTTGTGTTGCAGTAGAGTTCAAAGGTCAGCATGGTGGTGTTTCTTTTTTTCCTTTCTTCTTTTCTTTTTTTTTTTAATAAATGCCATTTTTGAACATCCTTGCCTTGTGTTGATTGTGCAATGTGTCATGCAAAAAACCCAACTTAATTCTTCCATCTTCTAGCATTGTAACTGCCAATGGACCTATCACTAAGCCACGCCCCAAAATAGAAAATGTACAATCATATCACAGCAAAAGTCACGACAGGCAGAAAACTCTAATATCTGATGGTGAAAAGCTTCTAGACTAAATATTCTTGTCATCTTTAAAAAAAACATGTCTATTACTCGCTGTGGTAAACCAGAAATCAGAAATGTGCCAACTCCTGCCATTGTAAGTCATTGAATGTCATTCAGTCACGGTCGGTCAGTCAGTCACTGTCTGTCATGGTTTCTTAGGTTTTCATTTTAGAGACATCTAGTGGACATTTTATGACATTACATTTGTTACTGCCTTTATTCAGTTTCGGTTTTGATTAGTCACATGACGAACATTAGTCACATGACGTGAGCACACTGTTCAGACGTGATAGCTCGTGCAACAGCTAGTTGAGAGAAAAAGCTCCGGAGAATCTCTTTGTTTACATTCTTGCCCTGGAAAAGGCTTTGCTTTTTTACAAAATAACCAAACGACCACTCATGTTTCTGAGGGTTGAGTAAATAACTAAACTTTACTCCAGCGTCTGAGGATTCATTTGTGTGTCAGTGTGTGTTCGCTATCTGTGGAAGTTGCGCCCTGGTTACGCGCAGTGGGAACAGAATAGTAAAAAAGCAACCACTCAGCGGGCAGATAGACTCAAGGAGAGAGATCTTCAGCGCAAGCACTGCTCCCCATCATCCTTGCTCACGCCAAGCACACAGCAATATTCATGATGGAAGAGTTGAGCAATGCTGAGACAAGGTCAGTGGCCTCTAGCACATCTAGGTCTTTTAAATCAACAGCCAGTAGGGCAGCTGTCAATGCACGTGTCAAAGTGGAAGTAGCACGCACACGTGCTGGCTATGCAAAAATGGAATCAGAGATTATGATTGAAAAAGCCCAAATGGAAGCAAAATTAAAGAACTTGCTGCATGAGAAAGAAGTGGCAGAAGCCATCGCTGAAGCTAATGTTCTTGAAGCAGCAGCGGAGGAAGAAAACAACGGTATCGAAACTGTCATTCATGCCACTGTTGACCGCACACGCCAGTACGTAGAACAACAGCAACAGCTACCACTATCTGCCGAAGATGTTAAGGACTCTATAGCCAATCTGGAACCGATAGTCCATAGGCTGAGATCCTCCTCACCACCCAGACAGCGTCTGACTGTTTCATACGAGAGACAGCACTCCTCCACCGTGAAGCATGAGCACAGCTCTCCATCACTGCGACCTAGTAGGCCAAAGACATCAGAGCAGCTCACACCCAGCAGGCCCAAGGTTTCACCATACAAACCAACAGGAAGCGGTGACACAACCGACATCAGTGATGTGGCTCGGTACCTAGCACGCAGAGACCTCGTAACCTCCGGTCTCACCAAGTTCGATGATCACCCAGAAAATTACTGGGCTTGGAAGTCGTCCTTCAAGAACGCCATTGACGGACTACTGCTCAGTGCTAATGAAGAGATGGACCTCATGATTAAGTGGTTAGGGAGTGAATCTGCAAAGCACGTGAAAAGAATAAGAGCAGTACATGTAGGTCATTCATTTCAGGGTCTATGCAAAGCTTGGGAACGCTTAGAAGAGTGCTTCGGGTCTCCAGAGGTAATTGAAAAGTCCCTCTTCGACAGGCTGGAGAACTTCCCAAAGATCAGCAATAAAGATCCTGTGAAGCTGAGAGAGCTAAGTGACCTTCTCCAAGAGTTGGAAGCAGCCATGTTCGAAGGTTACCTGCCTGGTTTGAGCTATCTGGACACTTCACGCGGCATTTTGCCCATCGTAGATAAGTTGCCCTACAACATCCAAGAGAAATGGATATCACAGGGTTCCAGATACAAAGCTGAGCGACAGATAGTTTTTCCCCCATTCACATTTTTCTGCGAGTTCATCACCAAAGAGGCACGAGCTCGCAATGACCCAAGCTTCAGGCTATCGATGAGTAACACAGCCCAGATGAAGTCAGAGCAGCCATTCAAGAGACAAAGTAAGAGCATGGTCTCTGCACATAAGACAGATGTCTCTCACGAGAAAGACACACGAGACGGTTCAGGCCGAACAGCAGTGGACATAAAAAAACTATGCCCTCTCCATAAGAAGCCACACCCCCTAACACGCTGCAGAGGTTTCAGAAGCAAGCCCCTCGAGGAGCGCAAGGCCTTCCTCAAAGACAACGGTGTCTGCTTCAGATGTTGTTCCACAACTACTCATCTAGCCAAGAACTGCACCACAGCCATCAAGTGCATGGAATGTGAGAGTAACAGCCACACCACGGCTCTTCATCCAGGACCTCCGCCTCCAGCCCCATCTGAGGATGGCGGGGAGGGAGAAGGAGGATCAGACCAATCTGCAGTCACCTCAAATTGCACAGAAGTCTGTGGAGAGGGTCAAAGCGGCAGATCCTGCTCGAAGATTTGCCTGGTGAATATATTCCCAGAAGCACACCCAGAGAGAGCAACCAGAGCATATGTTGTGCTGGATGACCAAAGCAACAGGTCGCTTGCAAGGTCTGAATTCTTTGATATGTTCCACATCAAGGGGTCAGATTCAGCATTCACACTTCGTACATGTGCAGGTACAACTCAGATGACAGGAAGGAAAGCCACAGGCTTTGTGGTGGAATCTGTGGATGGAGCTACAACAGTGACACTACCTACACTAATAGAGTGTAACAACATTCCCACCGAAAGAGCTGAGATACCTACGCCAGAAGCAGCGTTGCATCATTCCCACCTCAAGCCCATAGCATATGGTATACCACCTTTGGATTCTAAAGCACAGATCCTTCTCTTGCTAGGCCGAGACATCCTTAGAGTTCATAAAGTGCGGGAGCAACGGAACGGTCCACATGACGCCCCCTACGCACAACGACTCGACCTGGGATGGGTCATCATAGGAGAAGTCTGCCTAGAGGCAGCCCACAAGCCTTCAGACATCCAAAGCTACCGCACCAATGTGCTTGAGAACCAACGCCCTTCATTCTTCAGCCCATGTCCGAACAGGATCCAGGTGAAGGAGCAATATGTTCCGAAGCCAGCACATCAGATTGCCCCAGCGCAAGGCACCCACCGATCCGGGAATGCAACTTAGGGAGCACCATCTTCAACACGTCCGAGGATGACAACAAGATTGGACTCTCTATTGAAGACAGACTGTTCTTAAAGGTCATGGACAAAGAAATGTATATGGATGACTGCAACAGCTGGGTGGCACCATTGCCATTCAGAACACCACGTCAGCAACTCCCTCACAGCCGAGGCCAGGCCCTCACACGACTTACCTCTCTTCAAAACACACTGGAGAAAAGGCCCGAGATGAAGAGGCACTTCATCGCGTTCATGCAGAACATCTTCGACCGTGATCATGCTGAGCTGGCTCCTACATTGGAGAACGGACAAGAATGTTGGTACTTACCTATCTTCGGGGTTTATCACCATCAGAAGCCAGGCCAGATTCGAGTCGTCTTCGATTCCAGTGCAAACTGGAAAGGCGTGTCACTGAACGATGTTCTCCTTTCTGGTCCGGACTTAAATAACAGCCTCTTAGGAGTACTGGTGCGATTCAGACGAGAACCGATCGCTGTCACTGTGGACATAGAACAAATGTTTCACAGCTTCGTTGTGAAAGAAGACCACAGGAACTTTCTCCGCTTTCTGTGGTACGAGGACAACGATCCTAGGAACGACATATGTGAGTACCGCATGAAGGTTCACGTATTCGGGAACAGTCCCTCTCCTGCGGTGGCAATCTATGGTCTCAGACGTGCTGCAGCTCATGGTGAAGAAGAATTTGGGTCTGACGCCAAACAGTTCATCGAAAGAGAGTTCTACGTTGACGACGGACTCCTGTCAAGGCCCACAGCACGTGAAGCCATCGACCTACTGAAGCGGACACAGGAGATGCTTGCTGTGTCGAACCTGCGACTTCACAAAGTTGCTTCCAACAGCCAGGAGGTTATGGAAGCATTCTCTGCTGAGGACCGAGCAAAGGGACTCAAAGACCTAAACTTGGATGTCGATCCCACTCCTATTCAACGGAGCCTTGGAGTGAGTTGGGATCTGAAGAAAGATGTCTTCACGTTTCAAGTAGCAGAATCCACAAAGCCTTTCACACGTAGGGGTGTTCTAGCTAATGTCAACGGCCTCTTCGATCCACTTGGATTCGTTGCACCAGTTACGATACAGGGAAAGATCCTGTTACGAGAGCTCACAAACGAAGCCTCCGACTGGGACTCTCCTCTTCCTCCAGAAAGGGAAGATGAGTGGAACGCTTGGAGAAGCTCTCTTCAAGACCTCAGGCAGTTGGAGATCCCAAGAACCTATTCTGCTTCTACAATCTCAACAGCCATAAGAAAGGAGCTACACGTGTTCTCAGACGCTTCAGTGAAGGCTATTGCAGCAGTCGCCTATCTCCAAGTAATTGATGTTGAGCAAAAATGTCAAGTAGGATTTGTCCTTGGAAAAGCTAAGTTAACTCCACAGTCGGCTCACACTATCCCAAGATTGGAGTTGGGAGCTGCCGTGTTGGGTGTGGAAGTCGCTGAGCTAGTCACAAGCGAGCTAGATATAGCTCTGGATGCTGTCAAGTTCTATACAGATAGCCGAGTTGTCCTAGGATACATAAGCAACCAGACAAGAAGGTTCTATGTATATGTGAGCAACAGAGTGCAGCGTATACGGCGGTCTTCTGAACCAACCCAGTGGCACTACATCTCCACAAGCCATAACCCAGCTGACCTTGGCACACGTTCTGTGCCTGCAGCTATGCTAGGTGAGACAACCTGGCTTAGAGGACCAACGTTTCTGCTACAAGTAGAGGAACCATCATCACCTGAAGTCTTTGACCTCATCAACCCGGACTCAGACATAGAGGTGCGGGCACACATCACCAACCTGCCCAACGACAGAACACACCTTGGATCTCACAGATTCGAGCGTTTTTCCTCATGGAAGCGACTTGTGAGAGCAACAAGTTCACTCATCCACATCGTGGAATCCTGTAAGGCTACCAGCAAAGATCAGGATCAAACTTGCAGTTCATGGCATCACTGCAAGCAGCCTCGCACAGCTGAAGAACTGACAAAAGCTGAACTGATCATCATCAAATGCGTGCAAGGAGAGGCTTACAAGGACGAACTTGCGTGCATAGCAAGTGGAAAGGACATCTCAAGAAGTAGTCCTCTGAAGAAACTCAATCCCTATTGCGACGAAGAAGGCCTCCTGAGAATAGGGGGACGGCTCAGACATTCAGATCTCGCCTACAAGGAAAAACACCCTCTTGTTATTCCGGGACGGAAACACATCGCAAAGCTACTTGTGGAACACCATCACCAAAGGGTGATGCACCAAGGCCGAGTCTTTACCGAAGGCGCTGTCCGCACTGCAGGGTACTGGATCATGGGAGCAAGACGAATGATCAAAGGCATCCTTCACGACTGTGTAACCTGCAAGAAGCTCAGAGGCAGAGTGACGGAACAGATAATGGCCGACCTACCTGTTGATCGCCTGAGTACTGAACCCCCATTCACCTACGTGGGACTGGACGTCTTCGGCCCCTGGCATGTAAGCACAAGACGCACAAGAGGAGGACAGGCAAACAGTAAAAGATGGGCTGTTCTTTTCACATGTCTAAGTACGCGCGCTGTCCACATCGAATTGATTGAGTCAATGGACATATCATGCTTTATCAATGCGCTACGCAGGTTCTTTAGTCTAAGAGGACCTGCCAAACAGATTAGATCAGATTGTGGAACAAATTTCACAGGCGCATGCCGAGAGCTGAACATTCTGCTGACCGACCCCAACATGCCTAGCATTCGAAAGTACCTGGGAGAAGAGGGCTGCTCATGGGTCTTCAACCCACCTCACTCATCCCACATGGGAGGCTCCTGGGAAAGGATGATAGGGATGTCAAGGCGCATACTTGACTCCATGCTGCTCAAGGCTTGCCCTTCTCGCCTGACTCATGAAGTTCTCTCCACCCTGATGGCAGAGGTTACAGCCATAATCAACGCCAGACCTCTCACCCCCATCTCAATGGATCCAGACTCTCCTTTTCTTCTAACACCAGCTATGCTTCTTACGCAGAAGATGTGCACTCCACTTCCTCCTCCGGGAAATTTCAGTGATACGGACCTCCACAGACAGCAGTGGAAACATGTTCAGCACCTTGCAAATACTTTCTGGAGCCGATGGAGACATGAATACCTCACGACACTACAGAGTCGCAGCAAGTGGCAAGAGGAACGTCCGAACCTCAAAGTAGGGGATTTGGTCCTTCTCAAAGATGCTCAGGCTAAGCGCAACGACTGGCCCTTAGGACTAGTCAGCCAGACATTCCCTGACAAGGACGGTAAGATCAGAAGAATCGAAGTGAAGATCACCAAACATGGGACGGCTAAAACGTTCTTGAGACCAATATCTGAGACAGTGCTTCTCATGTCGCCAAAGGACTGAGTATCCCTGAGTTAGTTCATAGTGGTATTTCCTCCATACCAGACGGGGAGTGTCATGGTTTCTTAGGTTTTCATTTTAGAGACATCTAGTGGACATTTTATGACATTACATTTGTTACTGCCTTTATTCAGTTTCGGTTTTGATTAGTCACATGACGAACATTAGTCACATGACGTGAGCACACTGTTCAGACGTGATAGCTCGTGCAACAGCTAGTTGAGAGAAAAAGCTCCGGAGAATCTCTTTGTTTACATTCTTGCCCTGGAAAAGGCTTTGCTTTTTTACAAAATAACCAAACGACCACTCATGTTTCTGAGGGTTGAGTAAAGGACTAAACTTTACTCCAGCGTCTGAGGATTCATTTGTGTGTCAGTGTGTGTTCGCTATCTGTGGAAGTTGCGCCCTGGTTACGCGCAGTGGGAACAGTTTGTTTGTCCCAGTTTTCAACGGGGGCGTGGCTTAGCGATAGGTCCATAGTCCCTGGCCCTGAACTACTGTCTCTTATGGTCCTGAACCACAGTCTCTTATGATCTGAAGTTAAACTACTGTCTCTTATGGTCCTGATCTACTGTCTCTTATGGTCCTGAACTACTGTCTCTTATGGTCTGAACTACTGTCTCTTATGGTCTGAACTACTGTCTCTTATGGTCTGAACTACTGTCTCTTATGATCTGAACTACTGTCTCTTATGGTCTGAACTACTGTCTCTTATGGTCTGAACTACTGTCTCTTATGGTCTGAACTACTGTCTCTTATGGTCTGAACTACTGTCTCTTATGGTCTGAACTACTGTCTCTTATGGTCCTGAACTACTGTCTCTTATGGTCCTGAACTACTGTCTCTTATGGTCTGAACTACTGTCTCTTATGGTCTGAACTACTGTCTCTTATGGTCTGAACTACTGTCTCTTATGGTCTGAACTACTGTCTCTTATGGTCTGAACTACTGTCTCTTATGGTCTGAACTACTGTCTCTTATGGTCTGAACTACTGTCTCTTATGATCTGAAGTTAAACTACTGTCTCTTATGGTCTGAACTGCTGTCTCTTATGGTCTGAACTACTGTCTCTTATGGTCCTGAACTACTGTCTCTTATGGTCTGAACTACTGTCTCTTATGGTCTGAACTACTGTCTCTTATGGTCTGAACTACTGTCTCTTATGGTCTGAACTACTGTCTCTTATGGTCTGAACTACTGTCTCTTATGGTCCTGAACTACTGTCTCTTATCAAATCAAATCAAATTTTATTTGTATAGCGCATTTCTTACAAGATGTAACTCAATGCGCTTCACACAATGAAAATGTTCAGTCAATCAGTCAATCAATCAATCAATACTGACAGAGCCGCGAGCAGGCAAAAGTAAAAAAACCTGTATACTATGTAGCCAGGAAAAATTCCCTTGCAGCCCTCTACCAATAGAGCGACTACTAGCCAGTTTGCTTACCAGTACCCAGCGGTCCAGGGGAGGCCAGGACCACCGGCACAAAGCAAGCAAGCAAGGGCAAAAACCTGTACACCATGTATCCAGGAAAAATTCCTTGCATATTATCGGCGTACACACTGTCCATAAATTTTGTGTTGTATTTGCATCGTTCTGCTTCCAGTATGGTCACAGGTCCTGCCAAAAGAGAAACTTAAGCACAGTTATGATGCAACAACACAATAGAGACAGTAAAGATGACAGCAATACAACCTGATGGTGGTCCTGGTACACCCTTGTACCGGTTCCAGTACTGCTCTAGGTGCTATTTGGAGCTGACAGTGCCTCATCAGCACCCGGGTCCATTTTCCTGTCAATACAAATCTCAAAAACACGAGTATGGTGTAATGGCCTAGTGATCCTAGTTCTATAATGTCCAATGTCTCCCTTAGTATCAAAAGGCGACATTGAATAAGTAGGTTTTGAGGTCACGCTTAAAAATGTCCTGAGTTTTAGACAACCTCAGGCCCTCAGGTAGGGTGTTCCACAATCTAGGAGCATATATGCTAAAAGCTGATCCTCCAAATCTCTTTGTCCTAGCCTCTGGCACTATTAAAATGGTCTGAACTACTGTCTCTTATGGTCTGAACTACTGTCTCTTATGGTCTGAACTACTGTCTCTTATGGTCCTGAACTACTGTCTCTTATGGTCTGAACTACTGTCTCTTATGGTCTGAACCACTGTCTCTTATGGTCCTGAACTACTGTCTCTTATGGTCTGAACTACTGTCTCTTATGATCTGAAGTTAAACTACTGTCTCTTATGGTCTGAACTACTGTCTCTTATGGTCTGAACTACTGTCTCTTATGGTCTGAACTACTGTCTCTTATGGTCTGAACTACTGTCTCTTATGGTCTGAACTACTGTCTCTTATGGTCTGAACTACTGTCTCTTATGGTCTGAACTACTGTCTCTTATGATCTGAAGTTAAACTACTGTCTCTTATGGTCTGAACTGCTGTCTCTTATGGTCTGAACTACTGTCTCTTATGGTCTGAACTACTGTCTCTTATGGTCTGAACTACTGTCTCTTATGGTCTGAACTACTGTCTCTTATGGTCTGAACTACTGTCTCTTATGGTCTGAACTACTGTCTCTTATGGTCTGAACTACTGTCTCTTATGGTCTGAACTACTGTCTCTTATGGTCTGAACTACTGTCTCTTATGGTCTGAACTACTGTCTCTTATGGTCCTGAACTACTGTCTCTTATGGTCTGAACTACTGTCTCTTATGGTCCTGATCTACTGTCTCTTATGGTCTGAACTACTGTCTCTTATGGTCTGAACTACTGTCTCTTATGGTCTGAACTACTGTCTCTTATGGTCTGAACTACTGTCTCTTATGGTCTGAACTACTGTCTCTTATGGTCTGAACTACTGTCTCTTATGGTCTGAACTACTGTCTCTTATGGTCTGAACTACTGTCTCTTATGGTCTGAACTACTGTCTCTTATGGTCTGAACTACTGTCTCTTATGGTCCTGAACTACTGTCTCTTATGGTCTGAACTACTGTCTCTTATGGTCTGAACTACTGTCTCTTATGGTCTGAACAACTGTCTCTTATGGTCTGAACTACTGTCTCTTATGGTCCTGAACTACTGTCTCTTATGGTCTGAACTACTGTCTCTTATGGTCTGAACTACTGTCTCTTATGGTCTGAACTACTGTCTCTTATGGTCTGAACTACTGTCTCTTATGGTCTGAACTACTGTCTCTTATGGTCCTGAACTACTGTCTCTTATGGTCTGAACTACTGTCTCTTATGGTCTGAACTACTGTCTCTTATGGTCTGAACTACTGTCTCTTATGGTCTGAACTACTGTCTCTTATGGTCTGAACTACTGTCTCTTATGGTCTGAACTACTGTCTCTTATGGTCCTGAACTACTGTCTCTTATGGTCTGAACTACTGTCTCTTATGGTCTGAACTACTGTCTCTTATGGTCTGAACTACTGTCTCTTATGGTCTGAACTACTGTCTCTTATGGTCTGAACTACTGTCTCTTATGGTCTGAACTACTGTCTCTTATGGTCTGAACTACTGTCTCTTATGGTCTGAACTACTGTCTCTTATGGTCTGAACTACTGTCTCTTATGGTCTGAACTACTGTCTCTTATGGTCTGAACTACTGTCTCTTATGGTCTGAACTACTGTCTCTTATGGTCTGAACTACTGTCTCTTATGGTCTGAACTACTGTCTCTTATGGTCCTGAACTACTGTCTCTTATGGTCTGAACTACTGTCTCTTATGGTCTGAACTACTGTCTCTTATGGTCTGAACAACTGTCTCTTATGGTCTGAACTACTGTCTCTTATGGTCCTGAACTACTGTCTCTTATGGTCTGAACTACTGTCTCTTATGGTCTGAACTACTGTCTCTTATGGTCTGAACTACTGTCTCTTATGGTCTGAACTACTGTCTCTTATGGTCTGAACTACTGTCTCTTATGGTCCTGAACTACTGTCTCTTATGGTCTGAACTACTGTCTCTTATGGTCTGAACTACTGTCTCTTATGGTCTGAACTACTGTCTCTTATGGTCTGAACTACTGTCTCTTATGGTCTGAACTACTGTCTCTTATGGTCTGAACTACTGTCTCTTATGGTCTGAACTACTGTCTCTTATGGTCCTGAACTACTGTCTCTTATGGTCTGAACTACTGTCTCTTATGGTCTGAACTACTGTCTCTTATGGTCTGAACTACTGTCTCTTATGGTCTGAACTACTGTCTCTTATGGTCTGAACTACTGTCTCTTATGGTCTGAACTACTGTCTCTTATGGTCTGAACTACTGTCTCTTATGGTCTGAACTACTGTCTCTTATGGTCTGAACTACTGTCTCTTATGGTCTGAACTACTGTCTCTTATGGTCTGAACTACTGTCTCTTATGGTCTGAACTACTGTCTCTTATGGTCTGAACTACTGTCTCTTATGGTCTGAACTACTGTCTCTTATGGTCCTGAACTACTGTCTCTTATCAAATCAAATCAAATTTTATTTGTATAGCGCATTTCTTACAAGATGTAACTCAATGCGCTTCACACAATGAAAATGTTCAGTCAATCAGTCAATCAATCAATCAATACTGACAGAGCCGCGAGCAGGCAAAAGTAAAAAAACCTGTATACTATGTAGCCAGGAAAAATTCCCTTGCAGCCCTCTACCAATAGAGCGACTACTAGCCAGTTTGCTTACCAGTACCCAGCGGTCCAGGGGAGGCCAGGACCACCGGCACAAAGCAAGCAAGCAAGGGCAAAAACCTGTACACCATGTATCCAGGAAAAATTCCTTGCATATTATCGGCGTACACACTGTCCATAAATTTTGTGTTGTATTTGCATCGTTCTGCTTCCAGTATGGTCACAGGTCCTGCCAAAAGAGAAACTTAAGCACAGTTATGATGCAACAACACAATAGAGACAGTAAAGATGACAGCAATACAACCTGATGGTGGTCCTGGTACACCCTTGTACCGGTTCCAGTACTGCTCTAGGTGCTATTTGGAGCTGACAGTGCCTCATCAGCACCCGGGTCCATTTTCCTGTCAATACAAATCTCAAAAACACGAGTATGGTGTAATGGCCTAGTGATCCTAGTTCTATAATGTCCAATGTCTCCCTTAGTATCAAAAGGCGACATTGAATAAGTAGGTTTTGAGGTCACGCTTAAAAATGTCCTGAGTTTTAGACAACCTCAGGCCCTCAGGTAGGGTGTTCCACAATCTAGGAGCATATATGCTAAAAGCTGATCCTCCAAATCTCTTTGTCCTAGCCTCTGGCACTATTAAAATGGTCTGAACTACTGTCTCTTATGGTCTGAACTACTGTCTCTTATGGTCTGAACTACTGTCTCTTATGGTCCTGAACTACTGTCTCTTATGGTCTGAACTACTGTCTCTTATGGTCTGAACCACTGTCTCTTATGGTCCTGAACTACTGTCTCTTATGGTCTGAACTACTGTCTCTTATGATCTGAAGTTAAACTACTGTCTCTTATGGTCTGAACTACTGTCTCTTATGGTCTGAACTACTGTCACTTATGGTCTGAACTACTGTCTCTTATGGTCTGAACTACTGTCTCTTATGGTCTGAACTACTGTCTCTTATGGTCTGAACTACTGTCTCTTATGGTCTGAACTACTGTCTCTTATGATCTGAAGTTAAACTACTGTCTCTTATGGTCTGAACTGCTGTCTCTTATGGTCTGAACTACTGTCTCTTATGGTCTGAACTACTGTCTCTTATGGTCTGAACTACTGTCTCTTATGGTCTGAACTACTGTCTCTTATGGTCTGAACTACTGTCTCTTATGGTCTGAACTACTGTCTCTTATGGTCTGAACTACTGTCTCTTATGGTCTGAACTACTGTCTCTTATGGTCTGAACTACTGTCTCTTATGGTCCTGAACTACTGTCTCTTATGGTCTGAACTACTGTCTCTTATGGTCCTGATCTACTGTCTCTTATGGTCTGAACTACTGTCTCTTATGGTCTGAACTACTGTCTCTTATGGTCTGAACTACTGTCTCTTATGGTCTGAACTACTGTCTCTTATGGTCTGAACTACTGTCTCTTATGGTCTGAACTACTGTCTCTTATGGTCTGAACTACTGTCTCTTATGGTCTGAACTACTGTCTCTTATGGTCTGAACTACTGTCTCTTATGGTCTGAACTACTGTCTCTTATGGTCCTGAACTACTGTCTCTTATGGTCTGAACTACTGTCTCTTATGGTCTGAACTACTGTCTCTTATGGTCTGAACAACTGTCTCTTATGGTCTGAACTACTGTCTCTTATGGTCCTGAACTACTGTCTCTTATGGTCTGAACTACTGTCTCTTATGGTCTGAACTACTGTCTCTTATGGTCTGAACTACTGTCTCTTATGGTCTGAACTACTGTCTCTTATGGTCTGAACTACTGTCTCTTATGGTCCTGAACTACTGTCTCTTATGGTCTGAACTACTGTCTCTTATGGTCTGAACTACTGTCTCTTATGGTCTGAACTACTGTCTCTTATGGTCTGAACTACTGTCTCTTATGGTCTGAACTACTGTCTCTTATGGTCTGAACTACTGTCTCTTATGGTCCTGAACTACTGTCTCTTATGGTCTGAACTACTGTCTCTTATGGTCTGAACTACTGTCTCTTATGGTCTGAACTACTGTCTCTTATGGTCTGAACTACTGTCTCTTATGGTCTGAACTACTGTCTCTTATGGTCTGAACTACTGTCTCTTATGGTCTGAACTACTGTCTCTTATGGTCTGAACTACTGTCTCTTATGGTCTGAACTACTGTCTCTTATGGTCTGAACTACTGTCTCTTATGGTCTGAACTACTGTCTCTTATGGTCTGAACTACTGTCTCTTATGGTCTGAACTACTGTCTCTTATGGTCTGAACTACTGTCTCTTATGGTCCTGAACTACTGTCTCTTATGGTCTGAACTACTGTCTCTTATGGTCTGAACTACTGTCTCTTATGGTCTGAACAACTGTCTCTTATGGTCTGAACTACTGTCTCTTATGGTCCTGAACTACTGTCTCTTATGGTCTGAACTACTGTCTCTTATGGTCTGAACTACTGTCTCTTATGGTCTGAACTACTGTCTCTTATGGTCTGAACTACTGTCTCTTATGGTCCTGAACTACTGTCTCTTATGGTCTGAACTACTGTCTCTTATGGTCTGAACTACTGTCTCTTATGGTCTGAACTACTGTCTCTTATGGTCTGAACTACTGTCTCTTATGGTCTGAACTACTGTCTCTTATGGTCTGAACTACTGTCTCTTATGGTCTGAACTACTGTCTCTTATGGTCCTGAACTACTGTCTCTTATGGTCTGAACTACTGTCTCTTATGGTCTGAACTACTGTCTCTTATGGTCTGAACTACTGTCTCTTATGGTCTGAACTACTGTCTCTTATGGTCTGAACTACTGTCTCTTATGGTCTGAACTACTGTCTCTTATGGTCTGAACTACTGTCTCTTATGGTCTGAACTACTGTCTCTTATGGTCTGAACTACTGTCTCTTATGGTCTGAACTACTGTCTCTTATGGTCTGAACTACTGTCTCTTATGGTCTGAACTACTGTCTCTTATGGTCTGAACTACTGTCTCTTATGGTCCTGAACTACTGTCTCTTATCAAATCAAATCAAATTTTATTTGTATAGCGCATTTCTTACAAGATGTAACTCAATGCGCTTCACACAATGAAAATGTTCAGTCAATCAGTCAATCAATCAATCAATACTGACAGAGCCGCGAGCAGGCAAAAGTAAAAAAACCTGTATACTATGTAGCCAGGAAAAATTCCCTTGCAGCCCTCTACCAATAGAGCGACTACTAGCCAGTTTGCTTACCAGTACCCAGCGGTCCAGGGGAGGCCAGGACCACCGGCACAAAGCAAGCAAGCAAGGGCAAAAACCTGTACACCATGTATCCAGGAAAAATTCCTTGCATATTATCGGCGTACACACTGTCCATAAATTTTGTGTTGTATTTGCATCGTTCTGCTTCCAGTATGGTCACAGGTCCTGCCAAAAGAGAAACTTAAGCACAGTTATGATGCAACAACACAATAGAGACAGTAAAGATGACAGCAATACAACCTGATGGTGGTCCTGGTACACCCTTGTACCGGTTCCAGTACTGCTCTAGGTGCTATTTGGAGCTGACAGTGCCTCATCAGCACCCGGGTCCATTTTCCTGTCAATACAAATCTCAAAAACACGAGTATGGTGTAATGGCCTAGTGATCCTAGTTCTATAATGTCCAATGTCTCCCTTAGTATCAAAAGGCGACATTGAATAAGTAGGTTTTGAGGTCACGCTTAAAAATGTCCTGAGTTTTAGACAACCTCAGGCCCTCAGGTAGGGTGTTCCACAATCTAGGAGCATATATGCTAAAAGCTGATCCTCCAAATCTCTTTGTCCTAGCCTCTGGCACTATTAAAATGGTCTGAACTACTGTCTCTTATGGTCTGAACTACTGTCTCTTATGGTCTGAACTACTGTCTCTTATGGTCCTGAACTACTGTCTCTTATGGTCTGAACTACTGTCTCTTATGGTCTGAACCACTGTCTCTTATGGTCCTGAACTACTGTCTCTTATGGTCTGAACTACTGTCTCTTATGATCTGAAGTTAAACTACTGTCTCTTATGGTCTGAACTACTGTCTCTTATGGTCTGAACTACTGTCTCTTATGGTCTGAACTACTGTCTCTTATGGTCTGAACTACTGTCTCTTATGGTCTGAACTACTGTCTCTTATGGTCTGAACTACTGTCTCTTATGGTCTGAACTACTGTCTCTTATGATCTGAAGTTAAACTACTGTCTCTTATGGTCTGAACTGCTGTCTCTTATGGTCTGAACTACTGTCTCTTATGGTCTGAACTACTGTCTCTTATGGTCTGAACTACTGTCTCTTATGGTCTGAACTACTGTCTCTTATGGTCTGAACTACTGTCTCTTATGGTCTGAACTACTGTCTCTTATGGTCTGAACTACTGTCTCTTATGGTCTGAACTACTGTCTCTTATGGTCTGAACTACTGTCTCTTATGGTCTGAACTACTGTCTCTTATGGTCCTGAACTACTGTCTCTTATGGTCTGAACTACTGTCTCTTATGGTCCTGATCTACTGTCTCTTATGGTCTGAACTACTGTCTCTTATGGTCTGAACTACTGTCTCTTATGGTCTGAACTACTGTCTCTTATGGTCTGAACTACTGTCTCTTATGGTCTGAACTACTGTCTCTTATGGTCTGAACTACTGTCTCTTATGGTCTGAACTACTGTCTCTTATGGTCTGAACTACTGTCTCTTATGGTCTGAACTACTGTCTCTTATGGTCTGAACTACTGTCTCTTATGGTCCTGAACTACTGTCTCTTATGGTCTGAACTACTGTCTCTTATGGTCTGAACTACTGTCTCTTATGGTCTGAACAACTGTCTCTTATGGTCTGAACTACTGTCTCTTATGGTCCTGAACTACTGTCTCTTATGGTCTGAACTACTGTCTCTTATGGTCTGAACTACTGTCTCTTATGGTCTGAACTACTGTCTCTTATGGTCTGAACTACTGTCTCTTATGGTCTGAACTACTGTCTCTTATGGTCCTGAACTACTGTCTCTTATGGTCTGAACTACTGTCTCTTATGGTCTGAACTACTGTCTCTTATGGTCTGAACTACTGTCTCTTATGGTCTGAACTACTGTCTCTTATGGTCTGAACTACTGTCTCTTATGGTCTGAACTACTGTCTCTTATGGTCCTGAACTACTGTCTCTTATGGTCTGAACTACTGTCTCTTATGGTCTGAACTACTGTCTCTTATGGTCTGAACTACTGTCTCTTATGGTCTGAACTACTGTCTCTTATGGTCTGAACTACTGTCTCTTATGGTCTGAACTACTGTCTCTTATGGTCTGAACTACTGTCTCTTATGGTCTGAACTACTGTCTCTTATGGTCTGAACTACTGTCTCTTATGGTCTGAACTACTGTCTCTTATGGTCTGAACTACTGTCTCTTATGGTCTGAACTACTGTCTCTTATGGTCTGAACTACTGTCTCTTATGGTCTGAACTACTGTCTCTTATGGTCCTGAACTACTGTCTCTTATGGTCTGAACTACTGTCTCTTATGGTCTGAACTACTGTCTCTTATGGTCTGAACAACTGTCTCTTATGGTCTGAACTACTGTCTCTTATGGTCCTGAACTACTGTCTCTTATGGTCTGAACTACTGTCTCTTATGGTCTGAACTACTGTCTCTTATGGTCTGAACTACTGTCTCTTATGGTCTGAACTACTGTCTCTTATGGTCTGAACTACTGTCTCTTATGGTCCTGAACTACTGTCTCTTATGGTCTGAACTACTGTCTCTTATGGTCTGAACTACTGTCTCTTATGGTCTGAACTACTGTCTCTTATGGTCTGAACTACTGTCTCTTATGGTCTGAACTACTGTCTCTTATGGTCTGAACTACTGTCTCTTATGGTCTGAACTACTGTCTCTTATGGTCCTGAACTACTGTCTCTTATGGTCTGAACTACTGTCTCTTATGGTCTGAACTACTGTCTCTTATGGTCTGAACTACTGTCTCTTATGGTCTGAACTACTGTCTCTTATGGTCTGAACTACTGTCTCTTATGGTCTGAACTACTGTCTCTTATGGTCTGAACTACTGTCTCTTATGGTCTGAACTACTGTCTCTTATGGTCTGAACTACTGTCTCTTATGGTCTGAACTACTGTCTCTTATGGTCTGAACTACTGTCTCTTATGGTCTGAACTACTGTCTCTTATGGTCTGAACTACTGTCTCTTATGGTCTGAACTACTGTCTCTTATGGTCTGAACTACTGTCTCTTATGGTCTGAACTACTGTCTCTTATGGTGCTGAACTACTGTCTCTTATGGTCCTGATCTACTGTCTCTTATGGTCTGAACTACTGTCTCTTATGGTCTGAACTACTGTCTCTTATGGTCTGAACTACTGTCTCTTATGGTCTGAACTACTGTCTCTTATGGTCTGAACTACTGTCTCTTATGGTCTGAACTACTGTCTCTTATGGTCTGAACTACTGTCTCTTATGGTCTGAACTACTGTCTCTTATGGTCCTGAACTACTGTCTCTTATGGTCTGAACTACTGTCTCTTATGGTCTGAACTACTGTCTCTTATGGTCCTGAACTACTGTCTCTTATGGTCTGAACTACTGTCTCTTATGGTCTGAACTACTGTCTCTTATGGTCTGAACTACTGTCTCTTATGGTCTTGAACTACTGTCTCTTATGGTCTGAACTACTGTCTCTTATGGTCTGAACTACTGTCTCTTATGGTCCTGAACTACTGTCTCTTATGGTCTGAACTACTGTCTCTTATGGTCTGAACTACTGTCTCTTATGGTCTGAACTACTGTCTCTTATGGTCTGATCCACTGTCTCTTATGGTCTGAACTACTGTCTCTTATGGTCTGAACTACTGTCTCTTATGGTCTGAACTACTGTCTCTTATGGTCTGAACTACTGTCTCTTATGGTCTGAACTACTGTCTCTTATGGTCTGAACTACTGTCTCTTATGGTCTGAACTACTGTCTCTTATGGTCTGAACTACTGTCTCTTATGGTCTGAACTACTGTCTCTTATGGTCTGAACTACTGTCTCTTATGGTCTGAACTACTGTCTCTTATAGTCTGAACTACTGTCTCTTATGGTCTGAACCACTGTCTCTTATGGTCCTGAACTACTGTCTCTTATGGTCTGAACTACTGTCTCTTATGGTCTGAACTACTGTCTCTTATGGTCCTGATCTACTGTCTCTTATGGTCTGAACTACTGTCTCTTATGGTCTGAACTACTGTCTCTTATGGTCTGAACTACTGTCTCTTATGGTCTGAACTACTGTCTCTTATGGTCTGAACTACTGTCTCTTATGGTCCTGAACTACTGTCTCTTATGGTCTGAACTACTGTCTCTTATGGTCTGAACTACTGTCTCTTATGGTCCTGAACTACTGTCTCTTATGGTCTGAACTACTGTCTCTTATGGTCTGAACTACTGTCTCTTATGGTCTGAACTACTGTCTCTTATGGTCTTGAACTACTGTCTCTTATGGTCTGAACTACTGTCTCTTATGGTCTGAACTACTGTCTCTTATGGTCCTGAACTACTGTCTCTTATGGTCTGGGTCTGAACTACTGTCTCTTATGGTCTGAACTACTGTCTCTTATGGTCTGAACTACTGTCTCTTATGGTCTGAACTACTGTCTCTTATGGTCTGAACTACTGTCTCTTATGGTCTGAACTACTGTCTCTTATGGTCTGAACTACTGTCTCTTATGGTCTGAACTACTGTCTCTTATGGTCTGAACTACTGTCTCTTATGGTCTGAACTACTGTCTCTTATGGTCTGAACTACTGTCTCTTATGGTCTGAACTACTGTCTCTTATGGTCTGAACTACTGTCTCTTATGGTCTGAACTACTGTCTCTTATGGTCTGAACTACTGTCTCTTATGGTCTGAACTACTGTCTCTTATGGTCTGAACTACTGTCTCTTATGGTCTGAACTACTGTCTCTTATGGTCTGAACTACTGTCTCTTATGGTCTGAACTACTGTCTCTTATGGTCTGAACTACTGTCTCTTATGGTCTGAACTACTGTCTCTTATGGTCTGAACTACTGTCTCTTATGGTCTGAACTACTGTCTCTTATGGTCTGAACTACTGTCTCTTATGGTCTGAACTACTGTCTCTTATGGTCTGAACTACTGTCTCTTATGGTCTGAACTACTGTCTCTTATGGTCTGAACTACTGTCTCTTATGGTCTGAACTACTGTCTCTTATGGTCTGAACTACTGTCTCTTATGGTCTGAACTACTGTCTCTTATGGTCTGAACTACTGTCTTATGGTCTGAACTACTGTCTCTTATGGTCTGAACTACTGTCTCTTATGGTCTGAACTGACTGTCTCTTATGGTCTGAACTACTGTCTCTTATGGTCTGAACTACTGTCTCTTATGGTCTGAACTACTGTCTCTTATGGTCTGAACTACTGTCTCTTATGGTCTGAACTACTGTCTCTTATGGTCTGAACTACTGTCTCTTATGGTCTGAACTACTGTCTCTTATGGTCTGAACTACTGTCTCTTATGGTCTGAACTACTGTCTCTTATGGTCTGAACTACTGTCTCTTATGGTCTGAACTACTGTCTCTTATGGTCTGAACTACTGTCTCTTATGGTCTGAACTACTGTCTCTTATGGTCTGAACTACTGTCTCTTATGGTCTGAACTACTGTCTCTTATGGTCTGAACTACTGTCTCTTATGGTCTGAACTACTGTCTCTTATGGTCTGAACTACTGTCTCTTATGGTCTGAACTACTGTCTCTTATGGTCTGAACTACTGTCTCTTATGGTCTGAACTACTGTCTCTTATGGTCTGAACTACTGTCTCTTATGGTCTGAACTACTGTCTCTTATGGTCTGAACTACTGTCTCTTATGGTCTGAACTACTGTCTCTTATGGTCTGAACTACTGTCTCTTATGGTCTGAACTACTGTCTCTTATGGTCTGAACTACTGTCTCTTATGGTCTGAACTACTGTCTCTTATGGTCTGAACTACTGTCTCTTATGGTCTGAACTACTGTCTCTTATGGTCTGAACTACTGTCTCTTATGGTCTGAACTACTGTCTCTTATGGTCTGAACTACTGTCTCTTATGGTCTGAACTACTGTCTCTTATGGTCTGAACTACTGTCTCTTATGGTCTGAACTACTGTCTCTTATGGTCTGAACTACTGTCTCTTATGGTCTGAACTACTGTCTCTTATGGTCTGAACTACTGTCTCTTATGGTCTGAACTACTGTCTCTTATGGTCTGAACTACTGTCTCTTATGGTCTGAACTACTGTCTCTTATGGTCTGAACTACTGTCTCTTATGGTCTGAACTACTGTCTCTTATGGTCTGAACTACTGTCTCTTATGGTCTGAACTACTGTCTCTTATGGTCTGAACTACTGTCTCTTATGGTCTGAACTACTGTCTCTTATGGTCTGAACTACTGTCTCTTATGGTCTGAACTACTGTCTCTTATGGTCTGAACTACTGTCTCTTATGGTCTGAACTACTGTCTCTTATGGTCTGAACTACTGTCTCTTATGGTCTGAACTACTGTCTCTTATGGTCTGAACTACTGTCTCTTATGGTCTGAACTACTGTCTCTTATGGTCCTGAACTACTGTCTCTTATGGTCCTGAACTACTGTCTCTTATGGTCTGAACTACTGTCTCTTATGGTCCTGAACTACTGTCTCTTATGGTCTGAACTACTGTCTCTTATGGTCTGAACTACTGTCTCTTATGGTCTGAACTACTGTCTCTTATGGTCTGAACTACTGTCTCTTATGGTCCTGAACTACTGTCTCTTATGGTCTGAACTACTGTCTCTTATGGTCTGAACTACTGTCTCTTATGGTCTGAACTACTGTCTCTTATGGTCTGAACTACTGTCTCTTATGGTCTGAACTACTGTCTCTTATGGTCTGAACTACTGTCTCTTATGGTCTGAACTACTGTCTCTTATGGTCTGAACTACTGTCTCTTATGGTCTGAAACTACTGTCTCTTATGGTCTGAACTACTGTCTCTTATGGTCTGAACTACTGTCTCTTATGGTCTGAACTACTGTCTCTTATGGTCTGAACTACTGTCTCTTATGGTCTGAACTACTGTCTCTTATGGTCTGAACTACTGTCTCTTATGGTCTGAACTACTGTCTCTTATGGTCTGAACTACTGTCTCTTATGGTCTGAACTACTGTCTCTTATGGTCTGAACTACTGTCTCTTATGGTCTGAACTACTGTCTCTTATGGTCTGAACTACTGTCTCTTATGGTCCTGAACTACTGTCTCTTATGGTCTGAACTACTGTCTCTTATGGTCCTGAACTACTGTCTCTTATGGTCTGAACTACTGTCTCTTATGGTCTGAACTACTGTCTCTTATGGTCTGAACTACTGTCTCTTATGGTCCTGAACTACTGTCTCTTATGGTCTGAACTACTGTCTCTTATGGTCTGAACTACTGTCTCTTATGGTCTGAACTACTGTCTCTTATGGTCTGAACTACTGTCTCTTATGGTCTGAACTACTGTCTCTTATGGTCTGAACTACTGTCTCTTATGGTCTGAACTACTGTCTCTTATGGTCCTGAACTACTGTCTCTTATGGTCCTGAACTACTGTCTCTTATGGTCTGAACTACTGTCTCTTATGGTCTGAACTACTGTCTCTTATGGTCTGAACTACTGTCTCTTATGGTCTGAACTACTGTCTCTTATGGTCTGAACTACTGTCTCTTATGGTCCTGAACTACTGTCTCTTATGGTCTGAACTACTGTCTCTTATGGTCTGAACTACTGTCTCTTATGGTCTGAACTACTGTCTCTTATGGTCTGAACTACTGTCTCTTATGGTCTGAACTACTGTCTCTTATGGTCTGAACTACTGTCTCTTATGGTCTGAACTACTGTCTCTTATGGTCTGAACTACTGTCTCTTATGGTCTGAACTACTGTCTCTTATGGTCTGAACTACTGTCTCTTATGGTCTGAACTACTGTCTCTTATGGTCTTGAACTACTGTCTCTTATGGTCTGAACTACTGTCTCTTATGGTCCTGAACTACTGTCTCTTATGGTCTGAACTACTGTCTCTTATGGTCTGAACTACTGTCTCTTATGGTCTGAACTACTGTCTCTTATGGTCTGAACTACTGTCTCTTATGGTCTGAACTACTGTCTCTTATGGTCTGAACTACTGTCTCTTATGGTCTGAACTACTGTCTCTTATGGTCTGAACTACTGTCTCTTATGGTCTGAACTACTGTCTCTTATGGTCCTGAACTACTGTCTCTTATGGTCTGAACTACTGTCTCTTATGGTCTGAACTACTGTCTCTTATGGTCTGAACTACTGTCTCTTATGGTCCTGAACTACTGTCTCTTATGGTCTGAACTACTGTCTCTTATGGTCTGAACTACTGTCTCTTATGGTCTGAACTACTGTCTCTTATGTCCTGACTCTTCTCTTATGGTTGAACTACTGTCTCTTATGGTCTGAACTACTGTCTCTTATGGTCTGAACTACTGTCTCTTATGGTCTGAACTACTGTCTCTTATGGTCTGAACTACTGTCTCTTATGGTCTGAACTACTGTCTCTTATGGTCTGAACTACTGTCTCTTATGGTCTGAACTACTGTCTCTTATGGTCTGAACTACTGTCTCTTATGGTCTGAACTACTGTCTCTTATGGTCTGAACTACTGTCTCTTATGGTCCTGAACTACTGTCTCTTATGGTCTGAACTACTGTCTCTTATGGTCTGAACTACTGTCTCTTATGGTCTGAACTACTGTCTCTTATGGTCTGAACTACTGTCTCTTATGGTCTGAACTACTGTCTCTTATGGTCTGAACTACTGTCTCTTATGGTCTGAACTACTGTCTCTTATGGTCTGAACTACTGTCTCTTATGGTCTGAACTACTGTCTCTTATGGTCTGAACTACTGTCTCTTATGGTCTGAACTACTGTCTCTTATGGTCTGAACTACTGTCTCTTATGGTCTGAACTACTGTCTCTTATGGTCTGAACTACTGTCTCTTATGGTCTGAACTACTGTCTCTTATGGTCTGAACTACTGTCTCTTATGGTCTGAACTACTGTCTCTTATGGTCTGAACTACTGTCTCTTATGGTCTGAACTACTGTCTCTTATGGTCTGAACTACTGTCTCTTATGGTCTGAACTACTGTCTCTTATGGTCTGAACTACTGTCTCTTATGGTCTGAACTACTGTCTCTTATGGTCTGAACTACTGTCTCTTATGGTCTGAACTACTGTCTCTTATGGTCTGAACTACTGTCTCTTATGGTCTGAACTACTGTCTCTTATGGTCTGAACTACTGTCTCTTATGGTCTGAACTACTGTCTCTTATGGTCTGAACTACTGTCTCTTATGGTCTGAACTACTGTCTCTTATGGTCTGAACTACTGTCTCTTATGGTCTGAACTACTGTCTCTTATGGTCTGAACTACTGTCTCTTATGGTCTGAACTACTGTCTCTTATGGTCTGAACTACTGTCTCTTATGGTCTGAACTACTGTCTCTTATGGTCTGAACTACTGTCTCTTATGGTCTGAACTACTGTCTCTTATGGTCTGAACTACTGTCTCTTATGGTCTGAACTACTGTCTCTTATGGTCTGAACTACTGTCTCTTATGGTCTGAACTACTGTCTCTTATGGTCTGAACTACTGTCTCTTATGGTCTGAACTACTGTCTCTTATGGTCTGAACTACTGTCTCTTATGGTCTGAACTACTGTCTCTTATGGTCTGAACTACTGTCTCTTATGGTCTGAACTACTGTCTCTTATGGTCTGAACTACTGTCTCTTATGGTCTGAACTACTGTCTCTTATGGTCTGAACTACTGTCTCTTATGGTCTGAACTACTGTCTCTTATGGTCTGAACTACTGTCTCTTATGGTCTGAACTACTGTCTCTTATGGTCTGAACTACTGTCTCTTATGGTCTGAACTACTGTCTCTTATGGTCTGAACTACTGTCTCTTATGGTCTGAACTACTGTCTCTTATGGTCTGAACTACTGTCTCTTATGGTCTGAACTACTGTCTCTTATGGTCTGAACTACTGTCTCTTATGGTCTGAACTACTGTCTCTTATGGTCTGAACTACTGTCTCTTATGGTCTGAACTACTGTCTCTTATGGTCTGAACTACTGTCTCTTATGGTCTGAACTACTGTCTCTTATGGTCTGAACTACTGTCTCTTATGGTCTGAACTACTGTCTCTTATGGTCTGAACTACTGTCTCTTATGGTCTGAACTACTGTCTCTTATGGTCTGAACTACTGTCTCTTATGGTCTGAACTACTGTCTCTTATGGTCTGAACTACTGTCTCTTATGGTCTGAACTACTGTCTCTTATGGTCTGAACTACTGTCTCTTATGGTCTGAACTACTGTCTCTTATGGTCTGAACTACTGTCTCTTATGGTCTGAACTACTGTCTCTTATGGTCTGAACTACTGTCTCTTATGGTCTGAACTACTGTCTCTTATGGTCTGAACTACTGTCTCTTATGGTCTGAACTACTGTCTCTTATGGTCTGAACTACTGTCTCTTATGGTCTGAACTACTGTCTCTTATGGTCTGAACTACTGTCTCTTATGGTCTGAACTACTGTCTCTTATGGTCTGAACTACTGTCTCTTATGGTCTGAACTACTGTCTCTTATGGTCTGAACTACTGTCTCTTATGGTCTGAACTACTGTCTCTTATGGTCTGAACTACTGTCTCTTATGGTCTGAACTACTGTCTCTTATGGTCTGAACTACTGTCTCTTATGGTCTGAACTACTGTCTCTTATGGTCTGAACTACTGTCTCTTATGGTCTGAACTACTGTCTCTTATGGTCTGAACTACTGTCTCTTATGGTCTGAACTACTGTCTCTTATGGTCTGAACTACTGTCTCTTATGGTCTGAACTACTGTCTCTTATGGTCTGAACTACTGTCTCTTATGGTCTGAACTACTGTCTCTTATGGTCTGAACTACTGTCTCTTATGGTCTGAACTACTGTCTCTTATGGTCTGAACTACTGTCTCTTATGGTCTGAACTACTGTCTCTTATGGTCTGAACTACTGTCTCTTATGGTCTGAACTACTGTCTCTTATGGTCTGAACTACTGTCTCTTATGGTCTGAACTACTGTCTCTTATGGTCTGAACTACTGTCTCTTATGGTCTGAACTACTGTCTCTTATGGTCTGAACTACTGTCTCTTATGGTCTGAACTACTGTCTCTTATGGTCTGAACTACTGTCTCTTATGGTCTGAACTACTGTCTCTTATGGTCTGAACTACTGTCTCTTATGGTCTGAACTACTGTCTCTTATGGTCTGAACTACTGTCTCTTATGGTCTGAACTACTGTCTCTTATGGTCTGAACTACTGTCTCTTATGGTCTGAACTACTGTCTCTTATGGTCTGAACTACTGTCTCTTATGGTCCTGAACTACTGTCTCTTATGGTCTGAACTACTGTCTCTTATGGTCTGAACTACTGTCTCTTATGGTCTGAACTACTGTCTCTTATGGTCTGAACTACTGTCTCTTATGGCCTGAACTACTGTCTCTTATGGTCTGAACTACTGTCTCTTATGGTCTGAACTACTGTCTCTTATGGTCTGAACTACTGTCTCTTATGGTCTGAACTACTGTCTCTTATGGTCTGAACTACTGTCTCTTATGGTCCTGAACTACTGTCTCTTATGGTCTGAACTACTGTCTCTTATGGACCTGATCTACTGTCTCTTATGGTCTGAACTACTGTCTCTTATGGTCTGAACTACTGTCTCTTATGGTCTGAACTACTGTCTCTTATGGTCTGAACTACTGTCTCTTATGGTCTGAACTACTGTCTCTTATGGTCTGAACTACTGTCTCTTATGGTCTGAACTACTGTCTCTTATGGTCTGAACTACTGTCTCTTATGGTCTGAACTACTGTCTCTTATGGTCTGAACTACTGTCTCTTATGGCCTGAACTACTGTCTCTTATGGTCTGAACTACTGTCTCTTATGGTCTGAACTACTGTCTCTTATGGTCTGAACTACTGTCTCTTATGGTCTGAACTACTGTCTCTTATGGTCTGAACTACTGTCTCTTATGGTCTGAACTACTGTCTCTTATGGTCTGAACTACTGTCTCTTATGGTCTGAACTACTGTCTCTTATGGTCTGAACTACTGTCTCTTATGGTCCTGAACTACTGTCTCTTATGGTCTGAACTACTGTCTCTTATGGTCTGAACTACTGTCTCTTATGGTCCTGAATTACTGTCTCTTATGGTCTGAACTACTGTCTCTTATGGTCTGAACTACTGTCTCTTATGGTCTGAACTACTGTCTCTTATGGTCTGAACTACTGTCTCTTATGGTCTGAACTACTGTCTCTTATGGTCTGAACTACTGTCTCTTATGGTCTGAACTACTGTCTCTTATGGTCCTGAACTACTGTCTCTTATGGTCTGAACTACTGTCTCTTATGGTCCTGAACTACTGTCTCTTATGGTCTGAACTACTGTCTCTTATGGTCTGAACTACTGTCTCTTATGGTCTGAACTACTGTCTCTTATGGTGACTGATGGACAGATGATTCACTGTTTGTCTCCCCCTGCTGGACAGCACTGAACAGGTCAGGCTGAGGGGAAGGTGAAGAGCTTCTGCTGATTCTGATCTCAGGTCAGTTTGGAGCTAGTTACTATGGTATATAGGTAGTTACTATGGTATATAGGTAGTTACTATGGTATATAGGTAGTTACTATGGTATATAGGTAGTTATTATGGTATATAGGTAGTTACTATGGTATATAGGTAGTTACTATGGTATATAGGTAGTTACTATGGTATATAGGTAGTTACTATGGTATATAGCTAGTTACTATGGTATATAGGTAGTTACTATGGTATATAGCTAGTTACTATGGTATATAACTAGTTACTATGGTATATAGGTAGTTACTATGGTATATAGGTAGTTACTATGGTATATAGGTAGTTACTATGGTATATAGGTAGTTACTATGGTATATAACTAGTTACTATGGTATATAGGTAGTTACTATGGTATATAGCTAGTTACTATGGTATATAGCTACTTACTATGGTATATAGGTAGTTACTATGGTATATAGGTAGTTACTATGGTATATAGCTAGTTACTATGGTATATAGCTAGTTACTATGGTATATAGGTAGTTACTATGGTATATAGGTAGTTACTACAGTATATAGGTAGTTACTACGGTATATAGCAGGGCTCTCCAACCTTTTTTCATCTGAGAGCTACTTTGAAAAAATGTAAGTGGCCGGGAGCTACTCATATCTTATTACTTACATTCATTCACATAACGTATCAAAACACTGAAATTCTTCAAATGTTTCAAATGTCAATGTGTAAGCTCTCTATAGTAGTAGCAGTATATTCTGTATCCATTTATCAATGTATCACATCACCTCCATTCACATATCAAAAGCTTATAGTTTTATGGTCCACAAGTGTGTAATAAGTGCATTCACCTTTTCTAGTAAAAAACATTAGTATTCTTTTCTTATTTTGTCTTGTCTTACACACACGTCACAAAATATATTGTGCATGTGTGTAATAAGTGCCTTCACTCATTCATAAACTTAGCGAGATGACTGTCACTGCATGGGGTCTACAACAGGTGTGTATGCGAGAGTGTATCCGCTTAGGTTCACTCTGATAGTCATTTAGATGCTCATCTGTCAGTCTTCTTCTGAATGTAGATTTCATTACATTCATATCAGAAAAAGCTGATTCGCAAAGGTATGTAGACAAATAAAGCAAATACTTTCAGGGCTGCTTGGTGAATATTCTTATAGAGATGTTCCAAATGTTGTGAATGTCATTGCGATTGTAGCTGGACATTATGGATGGACTGGGTGGGCATGGACCCCTCCCCCCGCACCTTGGTGATGATAACTCAGCATTAAAGCTTGGATTGGGGGTAAGACCCTGCGACATACCAGCGTCATGTCCAGGGGGTGTGCGAGGGAGATTTTTTGGCGGTGGAGCGACCCAAAACTGTGCACGTTTTGGCAGCGGCGGCCCCTCTCTCCCACACAATTATTTGTGCTAGTTTCCTGCAATTTTACATGTTGTTCATAATAAACCAGCACAAGAAATGAAAATAATTGGAACATTTGATAAAACAAGACAAATTCAGACAATATATCATATTTATGACATCTTGATAAACAAATACAGTAGCCTACAGAGTCTAAAAGAAAATTGGGCCCCATCAACAGGACTCAGACCCTTGGTCATCATCTTATATACAGTGCATTGCTCATAGATGAATGAATGAATGGTCTTTATTGTCATTGCTATAGTACAGGTACCAAACAACGACATTTGGGAGGGGTGGCTCCCCTGGTGCTAGGAAAGAAAAAAAAACTAAAAAAACAAGAAGGGAAAGGAGCTGGTTTACATAAATAAAGGCTATGTACACTATCCACTATACTATACTGTACAGATAAAACGACTAGGGTTGTCATATTGCACATAGTGTTATTGCACATTCATTTAAAGTGTCGCAGTTTGCAGGCTTGAAATGTACACATTTGTGCCTCAGCACTACACCTGATTTTTTCAATCCAGCAGCTGCTGTCCAGACTGTCCAGGGCCAAGAACCTAGGTCTTTGCTGTGTTCAGGGCCTGGATGGCCCTGGGGTAGAAGCTGAGCTTCAGTCTGTTTGTCCTTGCGGCCATGGTCCTGAACCGCCTTTTCGAGGGCAGCCGGGTAAAGTGTTCGTACCCAGGGTGGGTTGGGTCCCTGAGATCTTGGAGGCCTTCCTGAGACAGCGTGTGTTGTACAGCTCTTCCAGAGAGGGGAGGGGGGCGCCGGTGATCTTCTGGGCTGTTCTCACGACTCTCTGTAGCGCATTTCTCTCCGCGGTTGTGCAGCTGTAGAACCAGTTGCAGATGCCGTAGGTGAGGATGCTCTCCACTGCGCCGCGGTAGAAGGTCACCAGTATCTCCTGCTTGCTGTGTTCCTTCCTGAGGACTCTCAGGATGTATAGCCGCTGTTGTGCCTTCTTGATGGTGGCTTTTGTGTTGTCCTTCCAGGACAGGTCATCCTGCATGTGCACCCCCAGGAATCGGAGGGTTGAGACTCTCTCCACGCTCTCTCCGTCGATGAGCAGGGGCTGGATCTCAGACTTTTTCCTCCTGAAGTCTACGATGATTTCCTGGGTCTTTGACTTGTTCAGCAGCAGGTTGTTAACCTTGCACAGCTTGCTCAGTTGCTCTACCTCATCCCTGTACGACGCCTCGTCCCCCCTCGAGATGCATCCCACCACGGTGGTGTCGTCTGCAAACTTTACGATGGAGTTGCTGGGGTGGACGGGGGTGAAGTCGTAGGTGTAGAGGTTGTAGAGGATGGGGCTTAGCACGCAGCCCTGGGGGGACCCAGTGCTGAGTCTGAGGGCTGTGGAGGTGTGGGGGCCCACCCGCACCCTCTGGGGGCGGTCGGTCAGGAAGTCCTTGATCCATGCACATATAGAGTGTGATAGACCCAGGTCTAGTAGTTTGGTCACTAGCCTGTCTGGAAGGATGGTGTTGAAGGCGGAGCTGAAGTCCACAAAGAGCAGTCTCGCGTAGCTGTTTCCCCTCTCCAGGTGGGATAGAGTGGCGTGGAGAGTCGTCGCGATGGCGTCCTCTGTGGACCTGTGGGCTCTGTAGGCGAACTGGTATGGATCCAGGTTGGGCGGGAGGCGTGTGAGTATGTGGGCCCGGACTAGTTTCTCGAAGCACTTCATGATGATTGGTGTGAGTGCCACCGGGCGGTAGTCGTTTAGGCAGCTCACCGTGCTTTTCTTCGGGACTGGGATGATAGTTGAGGTTTTCAGGCAGGGTGGGATGGTGGCCTGGGACAGGGACTGGTTGAAGATGTTGGTGAAAACCCCGGCCAGCTGGTCGGCGCAGTCCCTCAGCACCCGTCCCAGGACGCCATCCGGCCCCGAGGCTTTCCTGGGGTCCACCGCCTTCAGCACGCGTCTCACTTCATGCTCTGTGAGGGTGAGGCTGCTGAGAGCTGGAGAGAGTGGTGTTTGTGTTGTGGTTACCTCCGTTCGCCCCTCGTCGAACCGGGCGTAGAAGGAGTTCAGCTTTTCCGCCAGCAGGGGGTCGTCCTCTGCGGCTGTGAGCCTGTTGGCCTGAAGTTTGTCATGGGCTGAACCCCCTGCCAACCCTCCGATTCCTGGGGGTGCACATACAGGATGACCTGTCCTGGAAGAACAACACAGCAGCCACCACCAAGAAGGCACAACAGCGGCTCTACTTCCTGAGAGTCCTCAGGAAGGAACACAACAAGCAGGAGATACTGGTGGTATTCTACCGCGGCGCAGTGGAGAGCATCCTCACCTACTGCATCTGCAACTGGTTCTCCAGCTGCACAACCGCAGAGAGAAATGCGCTACAGAGAGTCGTGAGAACAGCCCAGAAGATCACCGGCGCCCCCCTCCCCTCTCTGGAAGAGCTGTACAACACACGCTGCCTCAGGAAGGCCTCCAAGATCTCCAGAGACCCAACCCACCCTGGGTACGAACACTTTGCCCGGCTGCCCTCGAAAAGGCGGTACAGGACCATGGCCGCAAGGACAAACAGACTGAAGCTCAGCTTCTACCCCAGGGCCATCCAGGCCCTGAACACAGCAAAGACCTAGGTTCTGGGCCCTGGACAGTCTGGACGGATTGATGGCAGCTGCTGGACTGAAAAAATCAGGTAGTGCTGAGGCACAAATATGTACATTTCAAGCCTGCAAACTGCGACACTTTAAATAAATGTGCAATAACACTATGTGCAATATGACAACCCTAGTCGTCTATCTGTACAGTATAGTGGATAGTGTACATAGCCTTTATTTATGTAAACCAGCTCCTTCCCTTCTTGTGTTTTTTTAAAGTGTTTTTTTTTTCTTTCCTAACACCAGGGGAGCCACCCCTCCTAAATTTCGTTGTTTGGTACCTGTACTATAGCAATGACAATAAAGACCATTCATTCATTCATTCATTCATTCATTCATCCATGGCTTCGTGTTGGGGTAGACCCGGACCCGTTTGTCCACGGTGACTGAGTTGGTGCAGTTCACTATGTGGTTCAGAACCGACGACGTGAACTGTTACAAGACGTGCCCATAAAACAAGACTCCAGACAGCCCAAAATAAACTGGTTAGGCTTCTGCTAGGCCTCAACCCTAGGACACATCTAACCGCTGCTCATTTTTTGAGCCTTGATTGGCTACGAGTAGTTGACAGAGTGCAGCAGCTTGCACTGGGCCTGGTCTTCAAGATACGCTACACCACAAAGACACCCAAGTACCTGTCAACATACTTCCAAAAAGTGAGCAACGTCCACACATACAACACCAGAGGAAGCTCCACGAACCACGTTCAACCGCGTTGCACCACAAACAAGGGGTTAAACTCGTTTGCAAACTATGCAGTAAAAATGTGGAACGCCCTTCCTATAATCTTAAAGGAGTGCAAAACACTGCCCACCTTCAAAACCACTCTCAAAAAACATTTACAGGAGGCTGCAATCCGTAACTGGACCCTCTAAAACAAAAATCAGATTAAAAGACCCGAACTACCCACTGTACATACTCTGTGTTTTGTCCCCCGCCCCCACCTGTGGTGTATGTCCCCACCTGTCCTACCCGCTGTACATACCTTATGTTTTGTTGTATTGTTCTTCCCATGATGGATGTACGTTTATCTTGTAGATAGTAATAGTTACTTGTCTGTATTATCTTGTAGATAGTACTAGTTTTTTTCTTATGTCTGTCTTACATGTAACGATGAATTGAAAATCAAGGACCCCAATTGAAATAAGCCAGTGGCTTTCTTGGGTTTTTATCCTTTTAGTTGACCTTGTATGTAATATGTACTTTCATGTACCTACTTCTGCAAACCTTCTAATAAAGTTTTCAATCAATCAATCAATCCAGGTCCTCATGCTCATATTCCTGCCATGAGGTGTCATTTAGGCAGATCTGCAGTGGAGCGGACCCTTCTGGCCAGGTTCTGACAGTCTTAGTGGTGATGGGAGCACTTTTCCTCATGGTAGTGTAGGCTGGGATCAGGAGGATTGACACATGGTCAGACATGCCTAGATGAGCTAGCGGTCTAGCCTTGTAAGCACGCTTGATGTTGGTGTATACAGTGTGTATCCAGTGTTTTTTCTCCTCTTGTTGCACATTTAACATGCTGATAGAACTTGGGTAGTACTACCTTCAGGTCGGCATGATTAAAGTCTCCGGCGATAATATGGACTGCCTGTGGGTCCGCGCTCTGTTCTCCACTGATGACGTCATATAGCCGCGCCAATGCTAAGCTACCATCTGCGTTTGGTGCAATGTAAACACATGTAATGTACACTGCGTTGAATTCCCTCGGGAGGTAAGTGGGTCGGCATTTAACAGTCAAGTATTCCGTGTTTGGGGAGCAGTGGCTACTGTGTGGTGTTCACTTTTTGGACCCTTTCGTAGTGTTCGGGTCAAGTTGACCCGGGACATCATTGGGGTTTTAAAAGCACTTGTCTTGACACGGTGCTCCTAGTCTTAAGGGTGACCCATACAAGGGGGTATACTCAGGGCGCAAGAAAGCCCCAAAATAGCCCATAATATTAAAGGGCGCCTCCTGTGGGCACAAACAGGTACTGTACCCAATAATGCACAATAGGTACTGTGTACACATTCAAAAGTGCATATCTTTTGTTCTAGTGGATCTAGGGGGCTGCCCTTTGGAGAGGCTGGAGCAGAGGATGCTTAGTAACAACCCACAAAGTGTCAGACCCCTGGGAATAGGTGGGGCCGAACGACAGCATGATGAGTAGAAGCGTTTTTACGCACATGATGCCCCTAACTTTGAAAATGCAAAATCCACTATAATAAAGACCTGGGTGTCATAAATCATACTTATCTAGGAAAAATGTAAATGAAACAATGTTTTCATTGCTGTTTATTATTTTGAATTTATATTCTCAATTGAATTTCACATTTATCTAATTATAATCAAAGCTGTAAAGAAAATACAGGTGATGAACAAGAATAGAAATGAAAGAACCAAACTAAGATTGTTTTTGCCAATAGCTATGAAATACATCTCTCAAAAATGTCTGCAAATGCTGAATCACAAAACACGAACGGAATGTACACTGTTTTCACTGTCACTGTCGAAATACAGTATTATGTCTGAAAAATCCCAAATAATTCTGAAATACCACTGGCTACAATTGTGTGTGCATGGGTATGCCTGTCTACACAACACATGAAGCACAGAATGTGACAGTGTGTGTACCTCAAATGTACTTTTTGCAGTTGCTGCATACGTTCTGTACAGTGCAAGAAAATGTTAAAATGTTTACAATGTTGCACTTCAAAGGGTAAAAAGTGCGAGAGCAGACGGCTTCTTGGCACGGGAAAGCTAGAGCAGAGGTGTGTGAGTGAGTGAGTGTCAGTGTGAGTGTGTGTATGTTTCTGTGTGTCTCTGTGCATCCGGGCCAAAATGACCCGAAGATCTTATGAAGGACATAAATGTGTTGGTGTATTGTAGGATGTGTAAAAAAAAAAAAAATCTTCACTTTTACATGTTTTTCATAGAAAATAAGCCAAGGCCATGGAGTTTCATATTGATCAAATGTATTCTTGTACCATTTCTCACCAAGTAAAAATGTAAAACGGGTCCGGTTGACCCGAACACCACACAAGGGTTAACACTACGACCGCCGCGGATCGCGACCTTATTCAATCGCGATGAGGTGTGATTCAGCACTATGATAGTTTAACATAGAGAAGAGTGTACTGACGCACAAAGATCGCTGGAGGGCGATGTCACACAAGGCCGTCTGCCAGGCTCCGACGCCTTTTCCCAGAATGCATTTCGCACCGGCAAGCAGAAGGCGATTTGAATCCTCCATTTTTTTTCAAAAAAAAAAAATGCTGTAATTTTGCCTTTACAAGTGTTACCATGTCATTTTATGAAGTTTTAATATGTTTTCAGGTGAGAAAGTACCAATATATATTCCCAAAATGTGTCCAGTTTATCAAAATAACCCGTATATCTCCTCTGACGATTTTCGTCGTCGAATTCGCTAGCATGCGTTCGTAAATTCGCCCTGGAAATCTGGTTAGCACCCATGGAATGCCTCTTGTCCAATCAAATTACCTGGTCCCTTTATGACGTTGAACCCGGTGTGCGCTCCGGCGCTCTCATAGCGAATTTACGAACGCACCCTGCGGTTTCACTTTCAAGATCCAATTTTTTTGCATTGGAAAACACTTACAGAGTGAACTGTCATAATGAAAACATGACAAAGCCATTTGACTATCTTGTTCATAAACAATGGTGTCAGGACTTTTCATTTTGATGACACTGACAACTGTTGTGCAAATGTTAATAGTGATGTGAGAAATGCACCAAAGCGACTGAGAAAACTGTATTATACACAACAGTGTTGTGTTGTGTATATGTGAGTGAGACTGTAGTCTACAGTGATATACAGAAAAAACATTATATACAATATTATGTCAGATAGTGCAAGTCTTGCATGGCATTGTTGCATCCTCTCAAATACAGTGCATAGGCCTGTAGTGACTTTCCATCTTCAGCCTTTATGCTTGGCCAGTTCAAGGCTTTATTTATATATATAATAACGTATGCATGTATGTAACGAGACTGCGGGAGTTTTCATTACTAACGAATGAAAGTTGATTATCATTATTAAAAAATAACTGTAATATATATTGCAATGTTGTCCCTTTCACACATAGTTCCAAGTAATTTCCTTGGAATCCCAAGCTGTGTTGACCAGGTATCGAGACACAACAGCAGGGGAGGGGTGGGGGAAGGGAGGGGAGGGAGGGGTTACATCACCCTCTGTAGAACATCTTCTATCTAATCGGCGCACTGTGCTAAAATGCAATGCAAACAAAACAACACAGGACAGACAGCAGTGCAGTGATGCGTTTTATATTATATTCTTTGAACAACAGAACGGGACAGGCGCCAGAAACTGCCATAATATACCATACATATATCTGCCATATATCGTACCTCCGTTTTATATTGAGAAATATGATGATAAATACATATAGGGCGGAGGTATGCTATGTGGTGTGTGGCTAGATATTTTCATGTAGCACTGTGACTGCGGGGGAACCCGATGTCTTTGTTCATTGATCGGAAACGATCGAGAGCCATCAACCCTCCCCCCATCAAGCGCATGTCTTATTGAGTCAACACGAGTTGACTCGCTGGAACGAGACAGACTGATACACACCACACCTCTGCCATATCATACATCGGTCCCACATGTATTTATTTACCATCATATTTTTCAATATAAAACGGTATGATATGGCAGATATATATGGTAGCCTACATTGCAGTCGTCCCGCAGTTCTAGTAGATCGCCGACATCATGTTATTTGATGTACATTTCACGGCAAGATAATTCCGATTTGTGGCAAACACCCAACAATTGTTCGTTCACTAAACATTATAACATGAACACAGTTATAGCACCAGTTCCTAGCACCTAGTTTCCTAGCACCAGGGGAGCCCCCCCTCCCAAATTTCGTTGTTTGGTACCTGTACTATATCAATGACAAATAAAGACCATTCATTCATTCATTCAAACAATGACAGTTACAGTCTCGCTCAAACTGTAGCGAGATTAGGAGACTACTAATTGAGAAAAAGAAAAGAAAATACATGAAAGAAAGGAGAGAAAGAGTACAGAATGATAAATCCGCTAATGTGTGTAATGAAAAGTGTGACAATGTTGAAAGACATGATGTCATAATCAAAATATAAAACCTGGTTGGATAAAATAAGATTCTGTTGTGATTGTGTTGACATTGTTGTGATGTCAAAAGAGATCTTGGTTATGTAATGTGTAAAGTGGAGAGGAGATTGATCGGAACTGCGGGAGTTTTCATTACTAACGAATGATGGTTGATTATTATTATACAAAAATAATAGTAATAAATATTGCAATATTGTGTTATCATAGTTATGAGCTTCACAGTGATAACGTCTGTTTATTTGTCGTGAACTTCACGCCGGCCGTGCCCGTAACATCAGCAGACAATCGACTGCTGTAAGCTTGTAAGCGTTGAAACCTGCTTGGCAGCTTTGAAACCCGCTTGGCAGCTTTGAAACCCGCTTGGCTCGCTCATGAATTGGCAGCTATTGTTTGCTAATGGGAAACGATCAATAAGATTACCCTCCCCCGTGTATCAACCATCAAGTGATTGTAACTCACTTTAGAAACTAGTTCTTAGCCTACACGTTTCTTTGTCAAATACATGCTCTGCATGTTTCTCTAAAATGCATAAAGTTCCTATAAGCAGAGAAGTGGGGAAATTATTAGAGCAATCTGATATGAAGCTTGAGTCAGCTGAGAACGAACTATGGAACAGATTAAATGCTATATATGGAGAGGAGATTGATTGAGACTGCGGGAGCTTTACTAATGAATGAAAGTTGATTATCATTATTAAAAAAGAATAGTAATAAATATTGCAATATTGTGTTATCATAGTTATGAGCTTCACAAAGTCTGTTTATTTGTCGTGAACTTCACGCCGGCCCTAACATCGGCAGACACATGAACACAGTGAGGATTCAAACCAACAAAAATAATTAATACACATCATTTCATTTATAATGTGCAGTAAACAAACACAATAATGTATACTCTCTGCAATTGGCTACTATACAATGGTGCCAAAATCAACTATCCAAATATGAATCTGCGTATATCTATGTACAACCTTGATTGAACCAAGATTCATAGACAGATTGTCCCTTTTGCATATCATCATAATAGGCATTCGTGTCATCATGTTCTTTACACATTACATAACCAAGATTTATTTTGCAATCACAACAATGTCAACACAATCACAACAGAATCTTATTTAATCCAATCAGGTTGTATATATAATCTATATATATAATCTATATATTGGTTTCAATATACCTCCATAGCAGTCTACAGTCTAATTTAGCTATATATATAATTACATTATGAGAACATCAGTATTTTTACGCCTTTGGTTGTATTGTCTGAACGAACATTGATTGGGAGACATACTGTACAGTTTATCATTTTCATAACTGTCTGCACATATACATATCTTATTTTGATTGTTATTGTAGCCTATATATAAACACAAATATCAGTCTTATGCACTGTGTCTCATTCAGCACTGAAGCCTGAATTTGAGCACAGTGTGTGCCCCCTTGCTACCTCTGCTGATATAAAAGAGAATTGCAGGCTTGGAGAAAAAGATGGCAGCCACAAATACACAGACACACACAGAAATACTGCTAAAACGCTTTATACTAACTCGATTTTGAAAATGTAAAAATGCTGGGTGGTAGAACGCACATATCTAGGAAAAGTCATGAAAGGAGGGTCCTGAAATGTGATCGAGTGCAAAGGTAGAATTTTTTTTGTACTCACTGGTGCTGTTTAATTCCTCACGGCTGTTCTAGTGTTAAGCACCAGCTGTCCTTCATGATGGCTATCATGTTATACAGGACATACCAGGGTTTTTCCTGGGTCAGAATGAGGCCTTGGTGGTTGATCTTGTGATCTTGATCTTGTTGATCTTGACCCAATGTTTTTTAGAGGGACCCCCAATTGTTGTATTTGCATTGTAAATTGTAATTAATTAATATATTATTTTTATTAATTACAATTTACAATACAAATACAACAATTGGGGGTCCCTCCCAAAAAAACATTATTAATGTACCTGGTTATGTTACAGTAGAGAAACAAAAAACACTTACCAAAACTGTAAAGTATGTTGTAATACAGTACTTTTACCATGGATGGCGCTATTTGTCGTATACCACCTGTGTTGTAAACAGTGAAGTAGTACTTCCGGTTTCCTCTGTTGTGTTGTATGTCGTTGGTTCACGCGCTATGTAAATACAACTCCGGTAAACGAACAATAGGTTATGGGCCCAGGTCGACGCTAAAAGCTGTTTTTACACGGAGATTTGTGTGATATAAACAGTGTTGTGGGATTACACAATGGAAGATAAGCTGTTTATTGAGAGGCTGAGCGGACCAGAGAACTGGGCAACATGGAAGTTTCAGTTGGAACACTTGCTTAAAGCTAAAGGACTATGGGGTATGCTAACGGAGACAGATACGCTAGCCGCGGATGCTAACGCACAAGTACAAGCTGAGTTCGCAAAACGAAAAGAGAAGGCATTTTCTATGGTGGCGCTAAATGTGAGTACAACCCAGTTATACCTGATAACAAGCTGTCAGACTCCCAAAGAGGCGTGGACCACGCTGAAAGGTCATTTTGAGAGAGACACTTTGGCAAACAAACTGTTCCTTAAGAAAAAATATTTCCGATGTGAAATGAAGGAAGGAGACCGTTTAACTGAGCATTTAAAACAAATGAAGGAGTTGACTGATCAGCTATCAGCAATAGGAGCTGTGATTGAAGAAGACAAAATTGTAACACTTTTGGGTAGCTTGCCACCAAGTTATGCTACAATTGCAGTGTTTCCTCCAGGAATTTTTTACAATGGTGGCGGGTAGCGTTGACCGCGCGCGATTGCGCTCAAAACAACGACGTAATTTCAGCCAAAACTCGAGGATGGCCCAAAAAAATAAAATGTTTTCCCGTACGTCTCTTATTGTCTGTGTCTGCATGTTTTTCCAGCATGTAATTCCGTTGTCAATAAAAAATTCGTCTCCCCTTCTTTTCATTATCATTATGGAGGCTTTATGGTTGTTGTAACTATTATGGGAAGCGGTTGACACAGTAGCCGCTTTTCGTGTACGCTGCAGTGGATCCCTTCACAACGCAGAAGAAAGAGGAGAGAGAAAACATTGTCAATGTGCAGGGAAGAATCATGTATCAGCAGGGTTCAACAGTAACGCTTGCCTGGGGCAAGTAAAACAATTCGCCGGGTTTGTTTGCGCGAGCCCGAAGACGCTGCTGGATCCTGGATGTGTTTACCTGTGTGCAGGAAGAAAAACAGACGGAGCAGGCGCCAGACCAGACTAGATGATTGTGGAGTGAAGAGATTATTAAAGCGTACGCGATGCGACGGGTGATCGACAAGCACGTACACTTTCATAATATCTTCACTCCACGATCATCTAGTCTGGTCTGGCGCCTGCTCCGTGTTCTTCCTGCACACCGATGCACAGATCCAGGATCCAGCACCGTCGTCGCGCATATTGTAACATTTGAAGTAGTTTGTAGACTACACGCAGCCTAGATGTATTCGACCAATCACAAAACAGTTTTGCAAGCGCGTCGCTTCGCGCTTGTGGGTGTGTCTAGCGATGTGAAGGTCTGAAAAGCGGCCTATTTTTTTTTTTTTTTTTTTTTTGAGAAATCTGAATGGTGGCGGAGGAAATTCCATCGTGGCGGTCCATCGTGGCATGTAGAGGAAACACTGAATTGTCACTGCACTAGAAACAACGATTGACAATCTGACACTGCAGTTTGTTCAGCAAGCATTAATAAATGAAGAGCAAAAGCGAGTGAATGCAAATGTTAACTCCAGTGGTACATCAGGTGGTGCATCAGCCATGTCATCACAATGTCGGGGAAATGTGCAGGATAACTCCAAGTTAGTGGGAGCAGAAAGGCCAAGCACGTGGAGATGTTACAAATGTGGGAAAGAAGGCCATATTAAGCGTGACTGTCCAAGCTTAAAAAGTAAAACTTTTAAGAAAACCCACAAGGCCAAACGCATGATGTGTGACTATGATGAGGATTCATCTGAAAGTGCTTTTGTAGCCAGAGAGACAAACCTGACCGACAGACCACAACAGGTGGAATGGTTAATTGATTCTGGAGCATCAAAGCACATGACATGTGATAAAGAAGTGCTTCAAGACTACCAGCAATTCTCAAAAGCACAGTCTGTGAAACTTGGTGACGGCAGGGTAGTGGACGCCCTGGGAATTGGAAATGTCAACATGAAAATGACTTTCAAGTTAAGTAAAGTAAAGAATGTCACAATGTACGACGTGCTGTATGTTCCGAAGCTATCTGGGAATCTATTCTCAGTGGGAGCAGCTACCAAAAAGGGAAATACAGTACAGTTCAGGAAGTCTCGCTGTTACATACGTGGAAAAGATGGTACTCTTCGAGGAATGGGAACGCAAAGAGTTGACGGGCTATATCAGCTGGATGTTGAAGGAAGTTCATCTGTCTGTCATAGTGCGTCAGTAGCAGCCAGCCTGTGGCACCAGCGCCTTGGTCACACCACCAAGCTGAAGGAACTAAAACATCTGGTGAACGGAGTGGACTTCTCTGCAGAGAAAGAGGTTCCCTTCTGTGAAGGATGTGTGGAAGGCAAGCTGGCTAAAAAGCCATACAAGTCGATTGGAGGAATCCGGTCCAAACGCAAGATGCAGCTGATTCATAGTGACGTCTGTGGTCCCATGCAGACTGAATCTATAAGTGGAGCAAAATATTTTGTGACTTTCATTGATGATTATTCAAGATGCTGCAAGGTATACTTTCTGAAACAGAAAAATGAGGTCTTAAACAAATTCAAGGAATTTGAGAAAACATTCTCAAATGAGTGTGGGCAGAGCATCACAAGACTGAGAACAGACAATGGTGGTGAGTACACAGGAGTTTCAAGAATATTTGAAGACTCAAGGCATCCACCATGAAATGACTGTACCTCACTCACCACAGCAAAATGGTGTTGCAGAAAGGAAGAATAGGACATTAGTTGAAGCAGCTAGAAGCATGCTGTCACATGCTAAGTTGCCAAAGATGTACTGGGCAGAGGCTGTAGCCACCGCAGCTTACATACAGAACAGGCTGCCTACGTCTGTCCTGAAGCAACAGACACCCTACATGAGATGGTGTGGAAAGAAACCTGACATGAGCCACATGAAGGTGTTTGGCTGTGTTGCTTATGCACATATCCCAGATGAAGAGAGAAGGAAGCTGGACAAAAAGGCTGTGAAGCTTCGTTTCGTGGGATATGCAAACAATGCCAAGGGCTATCGCCTGTATGATGAAGAGAAAAGGAGGATTCTAATCCGTCGTGATGTCATCTTTGATGAATCAAACTTCAACTGGAAACAGGAAGCAAAAGTACCCTGCTCAGAGAACGAGACAACCATTGAAACACAAGATGATGAGGTCATTGTCGATAGCACTGTCAGAACAAGCGGCAGAATCAGAAATGCTCCAAGGAGATATGGATATGATGAGTTTGCTGATACAGTGACTGTTGATCATCATGCCAATATGTGTCGTGTGACAGAGCCAATCACACTGAAAGAAGCAATGGTGAGTCCTAATGCAAAGGAATGGCAGCAGGCGGCTGATTTGGAATATGAGTCGCTGCTGGAAAATGAGACATGGGACTTAGTGGATTTACCAAGAGAGAGAAAGGCAGTAGGATCAAGATGGGTGTTCAAAGTCAAGCATCATAGTGATGGACGAGTGGAGAGATACAAATGCAGACTCGTCGCCAAGGGCTACTCACAACTGTATGGTGCTGACTATGACGAAACGTTTTCACCAGTGGTACGATTCACCTCCATTCGTACATTACTGTCCTTTGCTATTCAAAACAATCTACATGTGCACCAGATGGATGTCGTAACTGCATTCCTTAATGGACACCTGGAAGAAGAAATCTACATGGAGCAACCAGAGGGCTACATCAAACCAGGGCAGGAACACCTGGTGTGCAAACTGAAGAAATCTATCTATGGACTGAAGCAGTCTCCTCCCTGCTGGAGCAAGGCTTTCACAGGGTTCATGATGGAAATTGGATTCAAACAGAGCACATCAGACCCCTGTGTGTTTGTGAGATCAAGGCAAGAACTTGAGATACTCGCAGTTTACGTGGATTATCTCATTCTGATAACAGAGTCGACTGAGAGCATGAACGAGCTGAAAATTGCTCTCAAGGAGCGCTACAAGATGAAAGACATGGGTGAGCTGTCCTATATCCTGGGCATCTCTGTGATCCAAGACAAAGAAAAGAAGTGTGTTGTCCTTCATCAGAAGCATTACATTGAAGCCATACTTCAGAAATATGGAATGGATAATGCAAATCCTGTAGCAACTCCTGCCGATGTCAATGTCAAATTGAGGAAAAGTGATGGTGTCAGTAAGCCAGTGCACCAACATACCTATCAGTCAATGGTAGGAAGTCTGCTGTATGCTGCAATGGCCACACGACCAGACATAGCTCAAGCAGTGAGTGCTGTGTCAAAGTTCAATGCAAATCCCGATGCTGCACATCTGACTGCTGTGAAGAGGATACTTCGATACTTGAAAGGGACAGTGAACCTTGCTCTCAAGTATGAGCAGTCAGACTCTGGAGCTTTGATCGGATTCTCAGATGCTGACTGGGCTGGTGATCAGGATGACCGCCGCTCAACAACAGGCAACATATTCCTACTGGGTGGAGGAGCAGTGAGCTGGCTCAGCAAGAAACAGGCAACAGTTGCACTGTCAACAGCAGAAGCTGAGTACATCGCACTCAGTCAAGCGGCTCAAGAAAGTGTCTGGCTGAGACGATTACTGAGTGATCTCGGAGTGGAGGCTACGTCCACAGTGATCCTGGAAGACAACCAAGGAGCCATCGCAATCGCGAAGAATCCCGTGAACCACTCCAGGACTAAACACATAGACATTCGCTACCACTACATCCGTGAATGTGTGCAGAATGGACAAATAGAACTGCAATATTGTCCAACAAATGACATGAAAGCGGACATCTTTACCAAGCCATTGACGAAACAGAAGTTTGAGTATCTTAGGAGAGAGATTGGACTTTTCTTTGTTTAGGTAGAGTGGTTGTTTGTGCTTGACAGGTGAACGCCGAACGCTGCCTAGTCAAAGCAAGTTTGAAAACATGTGAAAAAGAGTTCCAGTTAAAGCAATGTATAAAGGAAGCAAGTTTGAAAAACATGTGAAAAAGAGTTCCAGTAAAAGCAATGTAAAGTTTTGTTGTTGTTGTTGTTTAAAGATATTTTTTCTTGACATTTTTGTGAAGGAGAGCACGGCCCTGTAATATTATTTAAGGGGACTTAATGCCATTGTAAAATTAAGTGGGAGTGTTGTAATACAGTACTTTTACCATGGATGGCGCTATTTGTCGTATGTCTTCTGTTTCAGAAAGTATACCTTGCAGCATCTTGAATAATCATCAATGAAAGTCACAAAATATTTTGCTCCACTTATAGATTCAGTCTGCATGGGACCACAGACGTCACTATGAATCAGCTGCATCTTGCGTTTGGACCGGATTCCTCCAATCGACTTGTATGGCTTTTTAGCCAGCTTGCCTTCCACACATCCTTCACAGAAGGGAACCTCTTTCTCAGCAGAGAAGTCCACTCCGTTCACCAGATCTTTTAGTTCCTTCAGCTTGGTGGTGTGACCAAGGCGCTGGTGCCACAGGCTGGCCTGTCCCAAATTAAGTGAGTAGGCCTATTTAAGAAACTCTATCCCATAGTGTCTCTGAGATAAAGGATACAATCCGTTTTCACACTCGTGTTGAATAACAGAAGATTAATGGAGGGGGAAGACGTGAGTGTTAGAGGACCCGAAAAAGAGAACAGAGAAACGTAAACCAGTAACTTTGCTACCACGGTTGCCAGACGGAATTGACCATTTCCAGCCCAACCAGTCTAAAAGCTGCCGAATCCACCCGTCCAGTGTGACCAAAAGTAGCCCAATCTGGCAACACTGCTTGCTACGTTCTTGCAGCTCGCGTGGACACAGTTCTTCCATCAGCGCGCGTGCAGAAAGATGCCATGAAACTCTTGTCCGGTAGCTTTATTTAAAGGAATTTCAAAAATAAAAGTCCCGCAAAACAATTGTTATTTCTCGGCGTGAGAAATTTGAGGTGTGGCGTGTGAGAGTGTGAACTGGTTGATATGCGTGTGTCTCACGGCCGAAGCGTGAGACTTGGCAGCTCTGTAAAATTGTATGTCCATCTATAAAAAAAAATAGACATTTCCAGTGAGTGAGAGTTTGTTCCAATGCTTCAATCCATTGTCCATGTACTGTAAATATGCCATTATGGTATTACCATAAAGCCCTAAGCTCATATTCTAGCAGAATAAGAAAGATTGTATATCTACTTTAAGTAAAATAATAAAGTGCATCCAGTTAGCTCTTTAGCTGGCAAGTGTGCAAGGCAAGCAGACTAGCTGATCTCATCACCTCTGAGCTAGCTTGCTAGTTCTTTGACACTATTCACAGCATGGAACTATAATCAGACACTTGTGTGTGGAGAGATAGTTCTGGCTATGCGAGACTACTGGCGGACTAACGACCAACGAGCTAATGGGCTTGCCAATCGCTGTATAAGCTACACTGCCTTGCTAACACTGAACTCTGCTTTAGCTCAGTAGCTAACTTTACCTCAGATACAGTAGTAGTCTACGCTACAGCGTGTCACGTGACGACGTGTTGACAGACGGTAGACATTTTGATTGACAGCTGATATAATTTTTGGGTGTTGGAGGGGGTGGGAGGACATGAGTATTGGATTGAAATTGGAAGAGGTTTCCAGGGTGAATTTATTTGTTGTCATTTTTTTTTTTTGTAGGCTGCATGTTTTCTTTTTACCGGTAGCTCGCGAGCGACGTGTTGGAGACCCATTAGACCAATTAGACCCATTACCTTCATGTTTAGACCCATTACCTTCATGTTTAGACCCATTACCTTCATGTTTAGAGGGACCTTCATGGTAAATAGCACTATTTCTTGAACATGCCCTTGTTGGCTACCCCTGTGGTCAGTTGCATAAAGATAGATTAAGACTGGACTAAGCTTTAGACTAGTTTTATAATCTCATAAACGTAGATTAAGACTGGTCTAAGCCTTAGACTAGTCTTAGTCTCATAAACATAGATTAAGACTGGTCTAAGCCTTAGACTAGTCTTATATTCTCATAAAGATAGATTAAGACTGGTCTAAGCAAGTGGATGAAACCAAGTGGATGAGTTTGCAACATTGTTGCATAAATTATTTCTCTGATTTGCGTTCTCACAGCCCTTCTAAACCGGCCCCTGGTTTAGAGCCTTACGGTTACAGTAGCAATGAGTGACAATTCCTCTCTCTCCCCTCTCTCCCTGTCTGTCTGTCTGTCTGTCTGTCTGTCTGTCTGTATGTCTGTCACAGACAGAGAGGTACAGGTAGAGACACAGAGGGGGAGGGACCTCTGTCCCTGTCTTCCTCTCTCTCCCTCTCACTCTCCCTCCCTCCTTCCCTCCCTCCCTCCTTCCCTCCCTCCCTCCCTCTCTCCCTCTCTCCCTCCTTCCCTCCCTCCCTTCTTCCCTCCCTCCCTCCCTGTTGTACCGTCCTCCATGTCAGAGGAGGAGGAGTTACATAAGCGTGCTGTTGACTCTAAACACTGTGACCCCAGGCTGCACTGTGGCTGCCAGCTGAGATACCTGTTGGCAACAGCCTGCCTACCACCCCCCTCCTGCCACCCCCCCCCCCCATCCCCTCCTGCCACACCCCTCCCCCCCCCGCCCCCCCTGCCACCCCCCCCCCCCCCCCCCTGCCAGCTCCAACCTGCCTCTGCGCTTCTTCCCGCCCTAGGGAACATATTTCACATTCATATTTGCGATTACAAACTCCTGCATCATGTCCAGACACACCCAATAAAAGGTTAAACTCCTCGTCACGCGCCCACACCCCTCCTGCGGTTACCTACCTACGTTCCTGAAAGGGCACGACAGATTATTAGGAACGTCAGAGAGAGCGTGTGTGTGTGTGTGTGTGTGTGTGTGGGTGTGTGTGGGTGTGTGTGGGTGCGTGCGTGCGTGCGTGCACCTGTACCTGTACCTGTGTGTGTGTACCTTTTTTGGCATTTAGCAGATGGTTTTATCCAAAGCGACTTACTGCAACCTGTACATTGTCTAAAGGGAATCACCTATCCATCATCATCCATCAGTCATCGTCAGAGAAACAAGTCTATGCTAGGAGAAGGAGAAGGAGAAGGAGGATTATTAAAGTCTATGCTAAGAGAAGGAGAAGGAGAAGGAGAATTATTAAAGTCTATGCTAAGAGAAGGAGAAGGAGAAGGAGGATTATTAAAGTCTATGCTAAGAGAAGGAGAAGGAGAAGGAGGATTCTTAAAGTCTATGCTTAGAGAAGGAGAAGGAGGATTATTAAAGTCTATGCTAGGAGAAGGAGAAGGAGGATTATTAAATAGAAGAAAATTAGTTCAGGATTAGATAATTGTTGTGGAAGCCTGATAACACCGTCCTACAGGGGCGGATTTAGGATCGTAGGAGATCCGGGGCTTAGCCCAGAGGGAGAATATAATGTGCGCGCAGAGCGTGCCGGAAAAATTTGCCTTCAACCTTCAACTTACCACCACCTTAAAGCGGACAAAAGGCACTGGAGAACACATATACATTCACACCCTTTAATGAAGCAAACTAATTGTGGTGGTTCTGGGCACAGAGGGAGGTCAGCACACGTAGCTCCCCCTGTCAGTCACCATCATTTATATTTGTATAGAATTACATAATTGATGGGCTGAGGCTAGTTATGTTACAGTATGTATATCAGGGCAGACTCTGTGCTCACCACTTATATTGTATTTAGAGTCTTGTCCTGTGTTATATGACAATATATTACATGTATTGTTGGCCTGTGTATAGTACTGTGAAATCAAATCCCCCCTGGGACATTAAACAAACTTAGTTAGTTAGCGTTACATCTTAGGTTAGATTTGAGTCATATTCTGTATACATACAGACTACCATAAGGGCATACTTAATATGGTTACTCCATGTTTACTAGCTTTAACATTAACGTTACATCATTCTTTTTCACTTGTTACTCAGTCAACCAGAGTGCAGATATCATAGACTATCAGCCTGTTATTCACTTTATTTGTATAAGTATTATCCTTTGTTTGATTTCTTACCATGTACCGTAACAGTACCTTGCTATGTTTCATTTTCATGATAACATAACGTTATGTTATGATAGCCAGCTAGCATTAGCAAACCGGAAAAGTAGTGTCAGTGAGTCAGTCACCTTTCTAATAAGATTCACAAACCTGAAACATCATCTATGTCATCACTGCTGGTGATGTCATTGTTGTCAGCTGCTGATACTGCTGCTGCAACAGTTCTTGGTGCTTGTTTTGTTGAAAACAACTTTGGGATATCCATCCTTACAATTCCTTCGAGAGAGAGACTTCGGAAGAGACTCCGGTACTGCACGTTACTCACGAGAGTTTTTTTTATTTATTTTTTTAAAGTAAAACATTCGGGGCTTTTCAGAAAACATCCGGGGCTTGAGCCCAAGTAGCCACCCCCTAGCGCCGCCCCTGCCGTCCACATTAACACAGGTGTGTATGTAGGATCATTAACACAGGTGTGTATGGAGGATCATTAACACAGGTGTGTATAGAGGATCATTAACACAGGTGTGTATGTAGGATCATTAACACAGGTGTGTATGTAGGATCATTAACACAGGTGTGTATGTAGGATCATTAACACAGGTGTGTATGTAGGATCATTAACACAGGTGTGTATGTAGGATCATTAACACAGGTGTGTATGGAGGATCATTAACACAGGTGTGTATGGAGGATCATTAACACAGGTGTGTATGTAGGATCATAAACCACCAGACAGACAGGTGTGTTGTATGAACCCTAGCAACCGGGAACTGGAATGAGAAAGGTGTTAGATTCATTACATTTACATTTACATGTTTGTCATTTAGCAGACGCCTTATTCCAAAGCGACTTACAATCAATACATTTGACTAAGCAAGTGAATCATCAATCCACCAGTCGTAGCAGGAAGAGTAATCTAGCTCGGGCCATTGGCAGTCGTCGTGATATAAGTTTTTTTTATTAAGAAAGCATTAATGGAATGGGAAAAAACACATGGAATAGTTGTGGAATAGTGTGTGTGTGTGTGTGTGTGTATGAGAGTGTGTGAGTGTGCGTGTGAGTGCGTGTATGAGAATGTGTGTGAGTGTGAGTGTGTGTGTGTGCGTGCGTGTGTGCTCACATGTACAAGGCGGAGGACAGGGCTCGACAGTGCGACTGTTTTGGTCGCATTTGCGAGTGAATATATTTCTGTGCGACTTGGAAATACATTCAATCGCACCAGTGCGACTAAAAGACTGCTGAACTGTCATGCGCAGTCAAACGTATGTGTATAAGCGATGAGGGAATGAAAACTGTGAACAGAAACGTGTGTCGCAGAAATGCTTCACGAGAGTCCTATATGCGCTTAAAATGTGCATAATGGGTATATGGGATACAGCTCTCATAGTTCGTAGCGCTGTGTTTTGTTAGCCGCTAGCTGCTAGCCGCGTTTGCTTCCGGTTTCATTGAGGTTAACCCTATATGTGCCTGACGTCTAACAACATTCAAATGACTCTAACTTCATATTTTTTCGGATTTCACTGTATGACACATCATTTGAAAGCTTATGATCCGTAGTTCCAATCCACAACACGTCACATTTGAAAGTGTTTATGTAATTTTTTTACATTTGAAAGTGTTTTTTGTTTATATATATATTTATATTATACAATTTACCAGTCATTTTCTGGAATGTGTCTAAATGTTAAAGTTCCATAAGTATAAGCAAAATAAAGTAACAGTTTGTAAATAAATAGTAGCATTTAAAAAAAAAAAAAAAAAAAATGAACCGTGACCCAAAAACCGAGGTTCATACCGAACCGTGGGCCAACTGAAATTAATATTCTTACTTCCCCTTTACATTGTGCTACTGAAATTCTTGGTGTGCTACTAAATTTTTCAACATGGTAGCACAGTGCTACCTGGGGAAAAGGTAAGCGTCAAGCCCTGGAGGAGTTTGCGTCGGGCAAAGGGGAGGGAGGGAAGGAGGGAGGGAGGGAGGTAGGAAGGGAGGGAAGGAGGGAGGGAGCGAGGGAGAGAAGGAGGGAGGGAGCGAAGGAGAGAAGGAGGGAGAGAACATCGTGTCTTCAGGGCAGCTGACTGTGTCTTTAAGAGGCAGGTGGTAAATCAGTTACCTGAGGGTTAGGGGGGGAGGGCGTGGCAGGGGGGAGGGAGAGGGAGTGGAGCAGAGGAGCCACTGAGTCACAGAGAGAGAAAGAGAGAGTGAAGGAGAGGGAGAGTTAAAGGGAAGGAGAGGGGGATGAGGAGGTTTTTCCGTTCTCAGAGGGAGGATGACTTCAACCAGAGCCAGTACCTGACCGCCAAGTGCAACCGCCTCACCCAGGAGAAAGGTGGGTGACCCCTGACCCTGACCTTAACCCTAACCCTGACCCTACCCTAACCTTAACCCTACCCTAACCTAACCTTAACCCTACCCTACCCTGACCCTAATCCTGAACCCTAACCCTGGCCCTACCCTGACCCTAACCTCACCCTAAAAACTACAGTATATATACAGTATATATATATATAATAATGTTTCCTACATGTATAGTTATATATATATATATATATATATATATATAATGAATGTTTCCTACATGTACTGTATATATTATAATGTTTCCTACATGTACTGTATATATATATGTATATAATAATGTTTCCTACATGCGGTTGCTGTGTGTTGACCTCTGTCACGCTTCTGTCACGCTTCTACGTTCAGACCCCCTTATTGGGTTCAAAGGTCAAACCTACTGACAGATACTGTACAAGAGTACCTAGTGTGGGACTGTGTGTGTGTGTGTGTGTGTGTGTGTGTGTGTGTGTGTGTGTGCGTGCGTGCGTGCGTGCGTGCGTGCGTGCGTGCGTGCGTGCGTGCGTGCGTGCGTGCGTGCGTGTGTGTGTGTGCTTCTTGTACCCATGAGCTGGAGACTGTCTGTTGTACAGTACTGATACTGTATCTGTCAATCCACTCGTCTCATCTGGTGTGAATAACATCCTGTGTGTAGCATAACTGGTTGAATAACATCCTGTGTGTAGCATAACTGGTTGAATAACGTCCTGTGTGTAGCATAACTGGTTGAATAACATCCTGTGTGTAGCATAACTGGTTGAATAACATCCTGTGTGTAGCATAACTGGTTGAATAACATACTGTGTTACTGTGCTACTGTGTAGCATAACTGGTTTAATAACATACTGTGTGTAGCATAACTGGTTTAATAACATCCTGTGTGTAGCATAACTGGTTGAATAACGTCCTGTGTGTAGCATAACTGGTTTAATAACATCCTGTGTGTAGCATAACTGGTTGAATAACATCCTGTGTGTAGCATAACTGGTTTAATAACATCCTGTGTGTAGCATAACTGGTTGTTGGCTCAGCACTACTGTAACTGACTGTTTCCATAATGTCACACTGATAGTATTTATGTCCTTTAGATATTGTACATGTATGTGGACATAAATAAAGTATTTCAAATGTGTGTGTGCGTGTGCGTGTGCGTGTGTGCGTGTCTGTGTGTCTGTGTCTGTGTCTGTGTCTGTGTGTCTGTGTCTGTGTCTGTGTCTGTGTCTGTGTGTGTGTGTGTGTGTGTCTGTCTGTGTCTGTCTGTGTGTGTCTGTGTGTGTGTGTGTCTGTGTGTGTGCAGCGGTGCTGGAGAGGGAGTGTGTCCTGTCCAGGGAGAGGGAGAGGATCCTCCGCAATGAGCTAGAGATCCTGTCCAGCAGGCTCTGCCAGCAGGAGCAGGTTACCATGGAGATGAGGATCGAACACGACCAGCTGATTGGCCAGGTCCGCCATGACCAGGTACCAGCCGCCATCTTGTCTCCTGACTGGACACAACAGCACTCTGAGGTCCTCCCACACCATTCTAGAGAGAGAGATGGGGAGGGAGAGAGCGAGAGAGAGAGAGAGAGAGAGAGAGAGAGAGAGAGAGAGAGAGAGAGAGAGAGAGAGAGAGAGAGAGAGAGAGAGAGAGAGAGAGAGAGAGAGATGAACACAATATGGAACCTTAGGTCAAGTTCAAGTTCAACAAATACTAAAAACAATAATAATAGTATAAGTGAATGAATATATCAGGTTATATAATAATAATAATAATAATAATAATAATAATAATAACAACCTTTATTTGTATAGTATTTTTCCTGCAAACATTGCAGCTCAAAGTGCTTTAACAAAATAACAAAATAATATAAGAATTACTACAGATTTAGGTAAATATACAAATATATACAAATATATAGATTTATCAACTAAGATACATTTAGAAAATAATACAGTCATTTAAAGCCAATATTAACATATATAGGCGATATTATATCAGGTTACATGGAAGCTAATAAGGTGGAAGAAGGACTACAGGTATATTATTATAAAGGTTGATTAGAACTAAGCGTTGGGATTGGCCAAAAGGTGTTGGAAGCCGTGATGTAATAAGGATGATGTGGTGGTTGAATCAGCTACTATAACACTGCCAGTCTTGGTAGGTTTGGTTGAATCAGCTACTAGAACACTGACAGTCTTGGAGGTTTGGGAGCTACTGTATATGTCTCAGCGCACGTCAGAAACCACCACAATCTCACAAAATAAACACTTGAAAGATTATTTTCTCATCACAGATCTGTTGTGTAATAATGTCCTGTCATGTCTGGTCCATATTGATTGATTGAGAATGTTTATTTTGGTCCCCTATACAATTCGCAATACAGATATAAAAAAATGTACACAGTTACAATTTATAACACCAGGACCAAAAAGGTGTAGGCTGAAGCCGTGGCTTATTGCGCCTACCCTTGTTACATGTATGCATGTCCCCCCATGCATGCATAATCAAAACATTGAAACTTTTATAAACAAAATTTCACTTTCGCATGTCAACAAAAAGTTCAAAAAATACCAAACAAAAACTATATTTAAACCTCTGTTTTATACTTGTTAATCATCTTATTTTTAAGTAATTTTTAAAATCCTTTTAGTGTACTACACATTTTCATTTCCTTTTCAAAAGTATTCCATAAATTAACTCCTTTAACTGTTATACATCTTTGTTTTGCATTTGTTCTAATCTTTGTTTTCATAAACATACATATTCCTCTGAGTTCATAATTACTCTGTCTAACTTGAAATAGTCTCTGGATACAGTCTGGAAGCATCTTATTTTTTACTTTATACATATCACAACCTTACTGGCATCGCTGCCTCAATAACAGCATCATAGCAGAGCATTCCCAGATGACTCAATAACAGCATCATAGCAGAGCATTCACAGATGATCCAATAACAGCATCATAGCAGAGCATTCACAGATGATACAATAACAGCATCATAGCAGAGCATTCACAGATGCTTCAATAACAGCATCATAGCAGAGCATTCACAGATGATCCAATAACAGCATCATAGCAGAGCATTCACAGATGATACAATAACAGCATCATAGCAGAGCATTCACAGATGATACAATAACAGCATCATAGCAGAGCATTCACAGATGATCCAATAACAGCATCATAGCAGAGCATTCACAGATGATCCAATAACAGCATCATAGCAGAGCATTCACATATGACTCAATAACAGCATCATAGCAGAGCATTCACAGATGATCCAATAACAGCATCATAGCAGAGCATTCACAGATGACTCAATAACAGCATCATAGCAGAGCATTCACAGATGACTCAATAACAGCATCATAGCAGAGCATTCACAGATGATACAATAACAGCATCATAGCAGAGCATTCACAGATGATCCAATAACAGCATCATAGCAGAGCATTCACAGATGATCCAATAACAGCATCATAGCAGAGCATTCACAGATAACTCAATAACAGCATCATACCAGAGCATTCACAGATGATACAATAACAGCATCATAGCAGAGCATTCACAGATGATCCAATAACAGCATCATAGCAGAGCATTCACAGATGATCCAATAACAGCATCATAGCAGAGCATTCACAGATGACTCAATAACAGCATCATAGCAGAGCATTCACAGATGATCCAATAACAGCATCATAGCAGAGCATTCACAGATGACTCAATAACAGCATCATAGCAGAGCATTCACAGATGACTCAATAACAGCATCATAGCAGAGCATTCACAGATGATCCAATAACAGCATCATAGCAGAGCATTCACAGATGATCCAATAACAGCATCATAGCAGAGCATTCACAGATGACTCAATAACAGCATCATAGCAGAGCATTCACAGATGATCCAATAACAGCATCATAGCAGAGCATATGATACAATAACAGGGTATTTTTTTTAATAGGGTGCCATTTGGACTTCATAACTTGTGAAAAATAAATGGTTGATTTATCTATATTGTAATGTTCTATTATATGAAGGACATCTCTAGCTTGATGAAAAACATAGTGGTCGAGCTCAGGCACCTAAATTGTATTTTATTTAGAATACCCTCTGTTAGTTGAATAGGGCTAACAGAGTGGACACTAACAGGGTGGACATTTTGAGTTAAAGTTAGCCTTTAGCCAGCCTGTGTTAGCATAATGCCTAGCATGACCCTGAATACTTGATGAGGAATCTAATTTGCACTAAACACCTTTTTTGAAATTCTTCAATTTGATTGATCTCCTCAATACTAGCATAGCAGAGCATTCACAGATGATACAATAACAGCATCTTAGCAGAGCATTCACAGATGATCCAATAACAGCATCATAGCAGAGCATTCACAGATGATCCAATAACAGCATCATAGCAGAGCATTCACAGATGATCCAATAACAGCATCATAGCAGAGCATTCACAGATTATCAAATAACAGCATCATAGCAGAGCATTCACAGATGACTCAATAACAGCATCATAGCAGAGCATTCACAGATAACTCAATAACAGCATCATAGCAGAGCATTCACAGATGATCCAATAACAGCATCATAGCAGAGCATTCACAGATGATCCAATAACAGCATCATAGCAGAGCATTCACAGATAACTCAATAACAGCATCATAGCAGAGCATTCACAGATGATCCAATAACAGCATCATAGCAGAGCATTCACAGATTATCAAATAACAGCATCATAGCAGAGAATTCACAGATGACTCAATAACAGCATCATAGCAGAGCATTCACAGGTGAGTCAGGCTGGGAGGGTGTGTTGACATCTTTACACAGCGTCAGGTTGAAGGTTCAGTACAGTGAGCCAGCGAGGCGTATGAGGCACATTCCTGTCTCTCTGGAGTCAGCGGAGCTCAGCGGGTTAACACACACACACACACACACCCACACCCACACCCACACCCACACCCACACACACACACACACACACACACACACACACACACACACACACACACACACACACACACACACACACACACACCTGTTCAGGCCTGTCAGCCTCACATCTATCAGAGATGGAGGAGAAGACTTGTGTAATATTATGTACTCTGTCTGTCTGTCTGTCTCTCTGTCTGTCTGTCTGTCTGTCTCTCTGCCTGTATGTCTCTCTGTCTGTCTGTCTCTCTGTCTGTCTGTCTCACTGCCTGTCTGTCTCTCTGGGCATACTGTCTGTCTCTCTGGGCATACTGTCTGTCTCTCTGCCTGTATGTCTCTCTGTCTGTCTGTCTCTCTGTCTGTCTGTCTGTCTCTCTGCCTGTCTGTCTCTCTGGGCATACTGTCTGTCTCTCTGGGCATACTGTCTGTCTGTCTGTCTGTCTCTCTGCCTGTCTGTCTCTCTGCCTGTCTGTCTCTCTGCCTGTCTCTCTCTCTGGGCATACTGTCTCTCTCTCTGGGCATACTGTCTGTCTGTCTCTCTGGGCATACTGTCTGTCTGTCTCTCTGGGCATACTGTCTGTCTCTCTGTCTGTCTGTCTCTCTCGGCATACTGTCCGTCTGTCTGTCTGCCTGTCTGTCTGTCTGTCTGTGTGACTGCCTGTCTGTCTGTCTGCCTGCCTATTTTTCTGTCTGTCTGCCTGTCTGCCTGTCTGTCTGCCTGTCTGTCTGCCTGTCTGCCTGCCTGCCTGTCTGTCTGTCTGCATGTCTGTCTGTCTGTCTGCTTGCCTGTCTGTATGTCTGTCTGTCTGTCTGTGTCTGTCTGTTTTCCTGTCTGTCTGCCTCTCTGTCTGTCTGTCTGTCTGTCCGTCTGTCTGCCTGTCTGCCTTTCTGTCTCTCTGTCTGCCTGTCTGTCTGCCTGTCTGTCTGTCTGCCTGTCTGTCTGCCTGTCTGTCTGTCTGTCTGTCTGTCTGCCTGCCTGTCTGTCTGTATGTCTGTCTGTCTGTGTCTGTCTGTCTGTCTGTCTGTCTGCCTGTCTGTCTGTCTGCCTCTCTGCCTGTCTGTCTGCCTGCCTGTCTGTCTGTCTGCCTGTCTGTATGTCTGTCTGTCTGTCTGTCTGCCTGCCTGTCTGCCTGCCTGTCTGTCTGTGTCTGTATTCCTGTCTGTCTGCCTCTCTGTCTGTCTGCCTGTCTGTCTGCCTCTCTGTCTGTCTGCCTGTCTGCCTGTCTGTCTGCCTGTCTGCCTGTCTGTTTTTCTGTTTGTCTGTATGTCTGTCTGTCTGTCTGTCTGTCTGCCTGCCTATCTGCCTGCCTGCCTGTCTGCCTGCCTGTCTGTCTCTATGTCTGTCTGTCTGTCTGCCTGTCTGTCTGTCTGTCTGTCTGCCTGTCTGTCTGTCTGTCTGGCAGCTGATGGGTGACGATGAGAATATCAATACTCTAACACAAATCTGTGTGTGTGTGTGTGTCAGGACAGGATAGAGTTCCTGCAGCAGCGCGTGGGCCTGGTGGTGGAGGAGAGCCGGCGGGAGGCGGCCCAGCTGGGCCTCAGCGCGGAGCAGGTCAACGCCGAGCTGCTGCACCTGCAGAGCTCCGAGGTGCAGCTAGAGGGCCTGGTGGAGGAGCTGCACACCGAGGCCCTGCACAGGGCCGCACTGACAGAGGACCTCCAGGCGCAGCTGCACAGGTAGACCCACCGCTGCTAGTGGCTGTGAGAAAAAGAGCGGGAAAACGGTCGTAAAAAGTCAGAAAAGTTGTGGGGGGTTGTGTGTGTGTGTGTGTGGGGGGGGGGGGGGGTGGGGGCACAGGGCTAACCCCTGGCTGGTGACATCATCACACGTGGGTTGTTAGCGAGGGCAGCCGTGGTTTAACTACCTGGTTCGCTGGTCGCCACAGCTGAACAAATGAACAGAACCTAAAACACCAACGACCCCCCCCACCCCCCACCCCCACCGATCAGGGCGTATGCTGGGCAAAGATACACTCAAATGAAAGTCCTAGCGTTTGATTACCATCTCCCCCCCCCGGGCCTGAACACAGCGCTGGCATCCCCTTCGTTCCCCAAACACAGGAACACAATCTCCTAACACTCACGTGTCCAACACAAACACAGGAACAGAAGAAAACATTGGATTTTTTCGGTGTTGTGATTTGAAGTCAGCAGAATTACCCTCGCTAAGCTGTGTGTGTGTGTGTGTGTGTGTGTGTGTGTGTGTGTGTGTGTGTGTGTGTGTGCTGTAATTAGCAGAGTTCCAATCTCCAGCGTAACGTGTTGGAAGGTTGGCCAGGATCACAATAACTTCACTCTGAGGTCCTCCCACACCATGGAGAGAGATGGAGAGATGGAGAGAGAGAGAGAGATGGGGAGAGAGAGAGAGAGAGAGATGGAGAGAGAGAGAGAGAGAGATGGAGAGATGGGGAGAGAGAGAGAGAGAGAGAGAGAGAGAGAGAGACAGAGAGAGAGAGAGAGATGGAGAGAGAGAGATGGAGAGAGAGGGAAAGAGAGAAAGAGAGAGAGAAAGAGAGAGAGAGGGGGGGAAAGAGAGACAGAGAGAGGGAGAGAGAGAGGGAAAGAGAGAGAGAGAGAGGGAAAGAGAGACAGAGAGAGGGAGAGACTCCCACCAAACCCTCTACCTCGGGCGGTGATTGTGTATATGAACAGGGGAATCATGTCGAGAGAGAGAGAGAGAGAGAGATGGAGACAGATGGAGAGAGAGATGGAGAGGGAGAGAGAGAGATGGAGATAGAGATGGAGAGGGAGAGAGAGATTGAGAGAGAGATGTAGAGGGAGAGAGAGTGATGGAGAGAGAGATGGAGAGGGAGAGAGAGTGATGGAGAGAGAGAGATGGAGAGGGAGAGAGAGAGGTGGAGAGGGAGAGAGACAGATGGAGAGAGAGATGGAGAGGGAGAGAGAGTGATGGAGAGAGAGAGAGAGATGGAGAGGGAGAGAGAGATGGAGAGACAGAGGTAGATGGAGAGATAGATGGAGAGGGAGAGAGAGTGATGGAGAGGGAGAGAGAGATGGAGAGAGATGGAGTGATGGAGAGAGAGATGGAGAGGGAGAGAGAGATGGAGAGGGAGAGAGAGTGATGGAGAGGGAGAGATGGTGGAGAGATGGAGAGAGAGAGAGTGATGAAGAGGGAGAGAGAGATGGAGAGAGAGATGGAGAGGGAGATGGAGAGATGGAGAGAGAGATGGAGAGGGAGAGAGAGATGGAGAGAGAGATGGAGAGGGAGAGAGAGTGATGGAGAGGAAGAGAGAGAGTTGGAGAGAGAGATGGAGAGGGAGATGGAGAGATGGAGAGAGATATGGAGAGAGAGATGGAGAGGGAGAGAGAGAGATGGAGAGGGAGAGAGAGATGGAGAGAGAGATGGAGAGGGAGAGAGAGATGGAGAGAGATGGAGAGGGAGAGAGAGATGGAGAGGGAGAGAGAGAGAGGGAGATGGAGAGAGAGATGGAGAGGGAGAGAGAGAGAGATGGAGAGAGATGGAGAGGGAGAGAGATGGAGAGAGAGATGGAGAGGGAGAGAGAGATGGAGAGGGAGAGAGAGAGAGATGGAGAGAGAGATGGAGAGGGAGAGAGAGATGGAGGGAGAGATGGAGAGGGAGAGAGAGAGATGGAGAGTGAGAGAGAGAGAGGGAGAGAGAGAGATATGGAGATGGAGAGAGAGATGGAGAGGGAGAGAGAGATGGAGACATGGAGAGAGAGATCGAGAGTGAGAGAGAGAAAGGGAGAGAGAGAGATGGAGAGGTAAAGAGAGATGGAGATGGAGAGAGAGATGGAGAGGGAGTTGGAGAGATGGAGAGAGAGATGGAGAGTGAGAGAGAGAGGGAGAGAGAGAGATGGAGAGGTAAAGAGAGATGGAGAGGGAGAGAGAGATGGAGAGGGAGAGAGAGATGGAGATGGAGAGAGAGATGGAAAGGGAGATGGAGAGAGAGATGGAGAGTGAGAGAGAGAGAGAGGGAGAGAGAGAGATGGAGAGGTAAAGAGAGATGGAGAGGGAAAGAGAGATGGAGAGAGAGATGGAGAGGGAGAGAGAGATGGAGAGGGAGATGGAGAGATGGAGAGAGAGATGGAGAGAGAGGGAGAGAGAGAGATGGAGAGGTAAAGAGAGATGGAGAGACGTTCCTAGAAAGCAGCTTTTAATAATTGACAGAAGTGATGGTAGAAAACACACTCCCAAAGCCCTGCATGACTCTGGAGTGAGACAGTCCTGCATGTGTCTGGGTGAGAGAGTGAGACAGTCCTGCATGTGTCTGGGTGAGAGAGTGAGACACTCCTGCATGTCTGTAGAGTGAGAGTGAGACAGCTCTGCATGACTCTGGTGTGAGAGTGAGACAGCACTGCATGCAGGTGTGAGAGTGAGACAGCACTGCATGCAGGTGTGAGAGTGAGACAGCGCTGCATGCAGGTGTGAGAGTGAGACAGCGCTGCATGCAGGTGTGAGAGTGAGACAGCGTTGCATGCAGGTGTGAGAGTGAGACAGCGCTGCATGCAGGTGTGAGAGTGAGACAGCCCTGCATGCAGGTGTGAGACAGCTCCAAGGCTTTAGCTGGATGCAGTAGATGTTCCAGTCGTCACTGATAGTTTAATTGTTCCTCTGGTATGCAGTACTGCAATAAGACACCACGCACACACACACACACACACACACACACACACACATACATACACACACACACACTCCACACACACTCACACACACACTCACACACACACACACACACACACACACACACACACACACACACACACACACACACATACTCAGGGACAGAATGACATTCAAGCCTGTTCACACATGTAGCTTCCAGGTAACCTGCCAGGGGGGTTCTTTAGTTTTTTCTGTCTAAACCCGCATGTACGTCTTTAACACATTTACATTTTTGGCTTTTAGTGTTATTATTCCAAAAGCGACTTACAATCAATACATTTGACCAAGTAAGTGAATCATCAATTCACCAGTCGCAGCAGGAAAAGTAATCCAGCTCAGGCCAGGGGCCATTGGCAGTCGTCGTGCGAGAATTCTTTTTTCATGTTGTAGAGGAAGAATCTGCAGGAGCGTGCTTGGCTGTCTGGGAGGAGGTTACAGTAGAGTTATAGCTATTGTGATGGAGAAGTCTTGGAGAGGGCAGGCTTTCCCAGGGAGGAAGAGTAGCTCAGTCTTGTTAAGGTTGAGTTTGAGATGGTGGGCTGACATCCAAGCAGAGATGTCTGCAAGACATGCAGAGACACGGGTTGCCATGTGTAGGTCAGAGGGAGGGGAAAGACAGGAAGAGTTGAGTGTCATCTGCGTAGCTGTGGTTGGAGAACCCATGTGAGGAGGTTACCGAGCCAAGAGACTTGGTATAGAGAGAGAACAGTAAGGGCCCTAGGACAGAGCCCTGGGGGACCCCAGTGGTATACAGGGAGAACAGTAGGGGCCCTAGGACAGAGCCCTGAGGGACCCCAGTGGTATAGAGGGAGAACAGTAAGGGCCCTAGGACAGAGCCCTGAGGGACCCCAGTGGTATAGAGGGAGAACAGTAGGGGCCCTAGGACAGAGCCCTGAGGGACCCCAGTGGTATAGAGAGAGAACAGTAAGGGCCCTAGGACAGAGCCCTGAGGGACCCCAGTGGTATAGAGGGAGAACAGTAAGGGCCCTAGTGGTGCTTTTCCACTACAGGGCCAGCCCGGGTCGACCCGGGCTGGCCTGCTTCTTTGGCGCTTTTCCATTTGTCGGCCCGGCTCGGTTCTTTAGCTACCCTTCGCGATCAGGAACTATAGGGCCGAAGGGTACCTTTTTGCCAGGCTGCGTGTGACGTGTGACGCTGCACACCGTTGATTGGTCAATGGAAATCGTCATCCCATGTTCATAGATTTCATCACTAACCGCCATTTTTAAATACCACAACAGATTTCGCTCTAGGAAAATGTCACTTACTGTTTCTGTAATAACGTATTAATAAAGATTTGAAAAAATATGATAACCATCGTATTATCTTAGTTTAATGTCATTTCAATGCATCATAGAACTTTTATTTACAACAAGCATAACAAAAAAATCGCTATTATGGCGATGTGCTGTGCCTATGCTGTTCTTCAGTCCAGCACTTCATCATCCCCCTTCTAAAACTGCCATCTCCCCTTTCCTTCCCTTATGTGATTTTATCAATGAACATTGTATTACTGTTATTTCAAAATGTAAGCCTCTTTCACACATAGTTCCCTGTAACTTCAATGGAATCCCAAGCTGTGCCGTCCAGGCATTTTCGCCGTTCACTCATGAGTCAAATGCCGGTAGATTCGCGTCTTGCTCCCTTTAACACATGTTGGCGTTTCCCTGGTTGTGAGATCTAAACTACTAGAACTGAAAGCGGCAGGTAACAGGCACGTAACATCCATATGCTGTATATATAAATAAATATATTTCACTACCAGCAAGACACCGGAGCACTCTATAACAAACGCGGAGATTGTATGAGCCCCGCGTCAGTCAGCCTTTTCATAGAAATACATCGCTTCCCAATCTCTGGTTGCGAGATCTAAACTACAAATCTACTAGAACTGAAAGCGGCAAGTAGGCTAACAGGCACGTAACATCCATATGCTGTATAAATAAATATATTTGACTACCAGCAAGACAGCGCTGCACTCGTATCTATAACAAACGCGGCGATTGTATGAGCCCCACGTCATTCCAATGAGAGAAGCACACACAACACACAAAGCACACACAATGAGAGAAGCACAGCCTTTCCGTAGAAATACATCGCTCCCTGTATAACGTTATATATCTAACGTTACATGCTTTAAGGCTGATCTGTGCATGATGGTGCTGCATTTTGACATAATTCTTATCGCATTTCCCCCCGTTGTGCTGTGCTGTGCCGTCCCATAGTCCAGAGCTTCATCATCCCCCTTCTAAAACTGCCATCACCCCTTTACATCCCTGGCGTCATTTTATCAATGAACGTGGTATTAGACATATTTACATATTACATATTTGTTGTTATTTATGGAAGTGTCCGGTTGCTGGAGGAACCAGGACGCCGGCTACACTGCACAGTTTAGCCCGAAATAGAGAGAGTGTTTTATCCCGCTAATAGAATACAGTTCCAGTAATAACACTTTTATCTCTATATTGTAATCATTCTCTTCATCTGTTTTTAAATGTCTATTTATATCGATCTATTCTTGCCAATTCCTTATTACCAGTGGAAAGGGGGAACACTAAAACACTTTAGGACTTTCCGTTCAACGGAGGAATTTATAGAACTCGCATAGAGTTCATCTCGCATTTCCCCCGTTGATGTGACGAACTGAAAGCGGCAAGTAACAGGCACTTAACGTTACATGTTTTAAGGCTGATCTGTGCATGATAATGCTGCATTTTGACATAATTCTTATCGCATTTCCCCCCTTTGAGCTGTATAGCGGCACTTATTACAGTGAAGCGCTCTTATGAAACGTAACTCCTCCTAAAGTCCCGGGTCGCTCCGTATAATGGAGAAGCGTTTCTGAAAGTACGGCACGGCTCGGCATGGCTCGGATACAAATGCGGCCCGCGTCAGCCCGGTAGTGGAAAAGCGCCATAGGACAGAGCCCTGGGGGACCCCAGTGGTGAGGGTTTGTGGAGAAGACAACGATTCTCTCCCGGTCACCTGGTAGGAACGACCCGCCAGGTAGGAAGCAAACCAGGAGAGGGCGGTGCCCGAGATGCCCAGTTCTGAGAGGATGGAGAGAAGGATCTGGTGGTTGACTGTGTGGAAGGCAGCAGCCAGGTCCAGGAGAATGAGAACAGAGGAGAGGGAGGAAGCTTGAGCAGAGTGGAGGGCCTCCGTGACAGCAAGGAGAGCAGTCTCAGTGGATTGCCCAGCCTTGAAGCCGGATTGGTGGGGGTCCAGGAGGTTGTTCTGACGGAGATAGTCAGTCAGTCGTTTAGATGCGTTCAAGGGTTTTAGAAGGGAAAGAGAGAAGGGATACCAGTGTCGGTGTGGAGAGAAGACAGGTTAAGGGTTGCTTTCTTGAGGAGAAGCTTGACTCTGGCTCTTGAAGGCAGCCGGGACAGATCCTGTTGATAAGGAGGAGTTGATTATGATGGTAAAGAAAGGAAGGTCATTGGAAATGGATTGGAGAAGAGGGGATGGGATGGTGGGCAGGTGGTTGCCCGCTTAGATGTGATCAGTGTGGGAATCTCATCAGGGGAGAGGGGGGGGGAAGAGATGATAAGCCAGAGACCAAGTGCAGTGCAGAGCAAGACCAAGTGCAGTGCAGAGGGTCTGGAAGTCGACAAATATAAGAGAACAATCAAATGGGAGGAAAGATACTTAGTATTCTGGCCTTCCTCTCAGGCTTTCCTCAATGAACTCCCACAGATAGACTCCCACAGATAGACTCCCACAGATAGACTCCCTCAGATAGACTCCCTCAGATAGACTCCCACAGATAGACTCCCTCAGATAGACTCCCACAGATAGACTTCCACAGATAGACTCCCTCAGATAGACTCCCTCAGATAGACTCCCACAGATAGACTCCCTCAGATAGACTCCCTAAGATAGACTCCCTCAAATAGACTCCCTCAGATAGACTCCCACAGACAGACTCCCACAGATAGACTCCCACAGATAGACTCCCTCAGATAGACTTCCACAGATAGACTCCCTCAGATAGACTCCCTCAGATAGACTCCCACAGATAGACTCCCTCAGATAGACTCCCTCAGATAGACTCCCACAGATAGACTCCCACAGATAGACTCCCTTAGATAGACTCCCTCAGATAGACTCCCTCAGATAGACTCCCTCAGATAGACTGTCTCAGATAGACTCCCTCAGATAGACTCCCTCAGATAGACTCCCTCAGATAGACTCCCACAGCTAGACTCCCTCAGATAGACTCCCTCAGATAGACTGTCTCAGATAGACTCCCACAGATAGACTCCCTCAGATAGACTCCCTCAGATAGACTCCCACAGATAGACTCCCTCAGATAGACTCCCACAGATAGACTCCCTCAGATAGACTCCCACAGATAGACTTTCACAGATAGACTCCCTCAGATAGACTCCCTCAGATAGACTCCCACAGATAGACTCCCTCAGATAGACTCCCTAAGATAGACTCCCTCAGATAGACTCCCTCAGATAGACTCCCACAGATAGACTCCCACAGATAGACTCCCACAGATAGACTCCCACAGATAGACTCCCTCAGATAGACTCCCACAGATAGACTCCCTCAGATAGACTCCCACAGATAGACTCCCACAGATAGACTCCCACAGATAGACTCCCTCAGATAGACTCCCACAGATAGACTCCCACAGATAGACTCCCACAGATAGACTCCCACAGATAGACTCCCACAGATAGACTCCCACAGATAGACTCCCTCAGATAGACTCCCACAGATAGACTCCCTCAGATAGACTCCCACAGATAGACTCCCTCAGATAGACTCCCACAGATAGACTCCCTCAGATAGACTCCCACAGATAGACTCCCACAGATAGACTCCCTCAGATAGACTCCCACAGATAGACTCCCTCAGATAGACTCCCACAGATAGACTCCCACAGATAGACTCCCTCAGATAGACTCCCTCAGATAGACTCCCACAGATAGACTCCCTCAGATAGACTCCCTCAGATAGACTCCCACAGATAGACTCCCACAGATAGACTCCCACAGATAGACTCCCTCAGATAGACTTCCACAGATAGACTCCCACAGATAGACTCCCTCAGATAGACTCCCTCAGATAGACTCCCTCAGATAGACTCCCTCAGATAGACTCCCACAGATAGACTCCCACAGATAGACTCCCTCAGATAGACTCCCTCCGATAGACTGTCTCAGATAGACTCCCTCAGATAGACTCCCTCAGATAGACTCCCTCAGATAGACTCCCACAGCTAGACTCCCTCAGATAGACTCCCTCAGATAGACTGTCTCAGATAGACTCCCACAGATAGACTCCCTCAGATAGACTCCCACAGATAGACTCCCTCAGATAGACTCCCTCAGATAGACTCCCACAGATAGACTCCCTCAGATAGACTCCCACAGATAGACTTTCACAGATAGACTCCCTCAGATAGACTCCCTCAGATAGACTCCCACAGATAGACTCCCTCAGATAGACTCCCTAAGATAGACACCCTCAGATAGACTCCCACAGATAGACTCCCTTAGATAGACTCCCACAGATAGACTCCCACAGATAGACTCCCTCAGATAGACTCCCACAGATAGACTCCCACAGATAGACTCCCACAGATAGACTCCCACAGATAGACTCCCACAGATAGACTCCCTCAGATAGACTCCCACAGATAGACTCCCTCAGATAGACTCCCACAGATAGACTCCCTCAGATAGACTCCCACAGATAGACTCCCTCAGATAGACTCCCACAGATAGACTCCCACAGATAGACTCCCTCAGATAGACTCCCACAGATAGACTCCCTCAGATAGACTCCCACAGATAGACTCCCACAGATAGACTCCCTCAGATAGACTCCCTCAGATAGACTCCCACAGATAGACTCCCTCAGATAGACTCCCACAGATAGACTCCCACAGATAGACTCCCACAGATAGACTCCCTCAGATAGACTCCCTCAGATAGACTTCCACAGATAGACTCCCACAGATAGACTCCCTCAGATAGACTCCCTCAGATAGACTCCCTCAGATAGACTCCCACAGATAGACTCCCACAGATAGACTCCCTCAGATAGACTCCCTCAGATAGACTCCCTCAGATAGACTCCCTCAGATAGACTCCCTCCGATAGACTCCCTCAGATAGACTCCCTCAGATAGACTCCCTCAGATAGATTCCCACAGATAGACTCCCACAGATAGACTCCCTCAGATAGACTCCCTCAGATAGACTCCCACAGATAGACTCCCACAGATAGACTCCCTCAGATAGACTCCCTCAGATAGACTCCCACAGATAGACTCCCTCAGATAGACTCCCTCAGATAGACTCCCTCAGATAGACTCCCTCAGATAGACTGTCTCAGATAGACTCCCTCAGATAGACTCCCTCAGATAGACTCCCTCAGATAGACTCCCACAGCTAGACTCCCTCAGATAGACTCCCTCAGATAGACTGTCTCAGATAGACTCCCACAGATAGACTCCCTCAGATAGACTCCCTCAGATAGACTCCCACAGATAGACTCCCTCAGATAGACTCCCACAGATAGACTCCCTCAGATAGACTCCCACAGATAGACTTTCACAGATAGACTCCCTCAGATAGACTCCCTCAGATAGACTCCCACAGATAGACTCCCTCAGATAGACTCCCTAAGATAGACTCCCTCAGATAGACTCCCACAGATAGACTCCCTCAGATAGACTCCCACAGATAGACTCCCACAGATAGACTCCCACAGATAGACTCCCTCAGATAGACTCCCACAGATAGACTCCCACAGATAGACTCCCACAGATAGACTCCCACAGATAGACTCCCTCAGATAGACTCCCTCAGATAGACTCCCTCAGATAGACTCCCACAGATAGACTCCCTCAGATAGACTCCCACAGATAGACTCCCACAGATAGACTCCCACAGATAGACTCCCTCAGATAGACTCCCTCAGATAGACTTCCACAGATAGACTCCCACAGATAGACTCCCTCAGATAGACTCCCTCAGATAGACTCCCTCAGATAGACTCCCTCAGATAGACTCCCACAGATAGACTCCCACAGATAGACTCCCACAGATAGACTCCCACAGATAGACTCCCTCAGATAGACTCCCTCAGATAGACTCCCACAGATAGACTCCCACAGATAGACTCCCTCAGATAGACTCCCTCAGATAGACTCCCTCAGATAGACTCCCTCAGATAGACTCCCTCCGATAGACTCCCTCAGATAGACTCCCTCAGATAGACTCCCTCAGATAGACTCCCACAGATAGACTCCCACAGATAGACTCCCTCAGATAGACTCCCACAGATAGACTCCCTCAGATAGACTCCCTCAGATAGACTCCCTCAGATAGACTCCCACAGATAGACTCCCTCAGATAGACTCCCACAGATAGACTCCCTCAGATAGACTCCCACAGATAGACTCCCTTGTCTTATTTTCAGGAGGCTGTCACCCTCTGACCCTCCGGATATGAATGGAGATTCAGTAGTTTATGAAGACTAGCAGGCTTGCAACGACCACTTAACGACTGGACAGGTGTACTCACTTAGTCCAGAATGTATTTGACTATGTCACTGCTGACCAGGCATAAATAGCTGGTTAACAGTTGGGGAACTCCTCCCAGTGCAAATTGACAGCAATTTATCTGCTGTTTAACCCTCTCTCTCTCTCTCTCTCTCTGACAGTCAGATGAATGAGTTGAAGGATCTCCGGCGCAACAGAAGTGCTGCCACCCAGAGGCAGGTTGAGGAATTGCAGCTAGAGAACCAGAGACTGGTGGAGGACCTGCAGATGGAGAACCAGAGGGAGGTGGAGGAAGTGTTTAGCACCACCCAGAGGCTGGTGCAGGAACTGCAGCTAGAGCACCAGAAGATGGTTGAGGAACTGCAGCTAGAGAACCAGAAGATGGTTGAGGAACTGCAGCTAGAGAACCAGAAGATGGTTGAGGAACTGCAGCTAGAGAAACAGAGGACAGCGGAGGAAGTGCAGAGCGCCACCGAGAGGCTGGTGGAGGAACTGCAGCTTGAGCACCAAAAGAAGGTGGAGGAATTGCAGTTACAGAAC
>NC_137677.1:29152622-29165122 GCF_963989245.1 Nansenia antarctica | reverse complement strand
CATGCAGCCATCGACAACCTTTTGGGCAATTCTCCTGCCCCTTATGATCCATGCCTTCTTTCTCATTCTGAGCAATGTTCCGGCCACTCCATCATGACTCTCGTTGTGCGCCTCCCGAGCCAACAGTGTGGACACCCAGGCATCATGGGGTAGGAGTGGGACACAACACTGGTCTTCTTTGAACATCTGCACTCGGCCACCACAAACCAATAATCCAGAGTCCTGGTCTTTGTAGACCACCAGCCTGTCAGTGGTGGAGTTTGGAAAGATTGCTCCCTCTTGTGCTGCAAGAAAAATGTCTCTTAGGGCATCTTCTCTCTCTTGTACAGAGATGGCTCCTCCTGAGGGGACTGCCTCCCACTTTGGGCTGTCCAAGGCCTGACCTCGTCCATGGAACCTTTTTGCTGCTCTCCAGACCATTGCAACTGTTTTGACCAGTCTGGTCAGAACACTGAACCGTTTGACGTCCAGAAGATCTTGAACAACTGACCTTCTTGGCGGTCTCCCCTGTTCCATCTGGATTTGGTTCTGATTCCGTGAGGGCTCTTTCTTTTCCAGGGACTGTTTCAGAGCCTGGGCCCTTGTCAACACAGCAGCAAATGCTTTCCTCTGCAACTTGTTGATGCTTTCTCTGGCGGTGGTTGCTATTTCCTTAGCCGATTTGGTTTGCCACTCACTTTCTGGCAGACTCAAGAACTTGGGTCCATTTTGCCACTCTGAATGTTCATCCAGATCCTGAGGGCTTACTCCTCTGGTGATCCCATCAGCAATGTTTTGAGTCCCAGGGATCCACCACCAGTCCTGAACTGCTGTGCTGCTTTGAATCTCTCCAATCCTATTGGCAAAGAATGTTTGGTAGCCATAGCTTTCTCGCTGTATTGCCCCAAGGACTGTTTGACTGTCGACCAAGTGAAACCACCTTCCAACTTGGATTCGGCTGTGCCGCTCGAAGAACTTCCTTAGCCGTGAGGCGAACACTGCTCCACACATCTCTGCTTTGACAGCATCACCTTTGTGGTCCAAGGGAGTTAGCTTTGCCTTGGATTCCACCAATCTGATGATGGAACCATGGTCTGTGGTCCATCTTAGGTACATCACTGCTCCATAGGCATGCTCACTTCCATCAGAGAACGTGATTGCCCATGGTGGTTCAGTAGTGAAGCCTTTGGGGGTTAGAGCTCTGTTGAATGTGACCTTGCTGAGTTGATGGTACTCCTCGAACAGGTTGATTGCATCTCCTCTGAGGCCATCTGAGAGTGCAATGTCCCATGTGTCCTTGACCGGACCGCTTTCAGCTTTAACCTCTTGGAACGCTCTCCGTACCAGAATAGCTCCCTTCTGCTTGGCAGGAGTTACTAGGCCAACTGGGTCATAAAGTGCTGACACTTGACTGAGAAGTTCTCTTCGTGTCAGAGGGTTTGGTGTCTGGGTTCTGATTTCCTCTTGCTGAAGGTCTTCACCCAGTCTCATCTTTTGCTTTCTCTTTGAGAAGTTGATTCCGATCATGACGTGGAGCTTATCTTCCTCGACTCTGTAGCCCAGGCCAAGCGCCTTGTTGTCATCATCACACATTTGGTTTGGTAAGACCATGGTCGTTGCCTTTGTCCTTTCCTCTTCACCAGTGTGCTCCTTCCTCCCACTTTGCCCAGAAAGGACCCATGGCTTTAGCTCAAAACCTCCAGCCCTCAGGATCCTCTCCACATTGGCTGTGATGATCTTTAGCTGGTCTGGGTTGTTGTGGGAAGTGAGGATGTCATCAACGTAGCTGTCATTGTGAATCACTAGACGCTCCTCTTCAAGATGGGCAAAGAGAGGGAGGTTAGCAGTTTCACGCATTGCCAGTTGCACGATGCACCCTGCTGGTTTGTCTCCAATGTTCACTCTTGTGATTGCATATTCTCCCAGCTCTTCATCCTCAGCGTCTCGCCAGAGGAACCTGTGCAGGTGCACTTCTTGGTCTTCCAGCCAGACTGAGTTGTACATCTTTTTTATGTCACCCAGGGCAGCGAATACTCCACCTCTGAACCTGAGAAGCACAGCTCGAATCTGGTTGAGAACGTCGGGGCCTTTCATCAGCAGGTCGTTCATGCTCACACCTCTGTATCTTTGACTGCTGTTCCAAACGATTCTTACCGGAGTTGTGACAGAGTGTGGGTTAGGGGCAATGAGGTGACTGAGGTACCAAACTGGTCCATCCCAGTTGGTGATGGTGTCTTTAGGCAGTTTGAGCGCAGCTCTTCGACCTACCATGTCATGCACCTGTGCAGCGTATGCCACTTTCCATTCAGGTGTTTTGGCTAGTCGCTTTTCTGTTCTGAGAAATGTAGCCTCAACTGTTCTCTTGTTGTTCGGTAGGGAGACGGGGTCTTCCACCCAAGGATACCTGGCATGCCAGTGTGGCTCCTTGCTGTGGTTGTCTTCGGTGACATAGGTGAGACCGTTCCTTACCACTTCAAGCTCTCTCTCCTCTGCAAGAGTCATTTCTTTGCCGCCGGGTTGACATTTTCCACAGCGGCAGCCTCCACACTTTGGATCACATGCTGCGCCGATACTGTCCCATTTCCACCACTCTAGGAAGTCCCGGTTGGTGGTTGAAGTGCTTGACTTCTGGAGCGTGGCGTGAACTTGAGTGTTGGGATGTTTCTTTGAAACAGGGCCAGTGAGTTCCTCATACCTCACAGCAGCAGTTCTCATTGATCTTGCGAAATGTGCCTTGGACATGTGGGCTGACACGGTGAGGTCTTCGAAGAGCTCAGGATGAGTCCCTCCAACCGTCATCCCCAGTGGTCCATCCCACAGCACAAGGTCTCCAACAACTTTAATCCTTTGAGGTGCTAGCTGGCCTTCTCTGTGGCTTATGAGCAGATTGATTTCACCAGGCCTTGTCAGCTCCCCAAGTGGGATGTCTGGAAAGAGTTTCTGGAGCCGTTTGGGATCAACACTTTTGTGGATGTCTGCAATACTGTCGAGACCATAACATACCAATTGGTGTGATTTCAGAGTGCCTTTGGGAGTTTTCACCCTGATCTTCAAGAGGTACCGTTTTGTCTCCACAATGGTCTTCATTCCTCCAACACCATGGACAATGAGAGTGATGTCTTCACTCCTGAGGTTCAGTTTGTCTGCGGCCTTGTGAGTAATATAATTAGTGTCAGACGCCAGGTCGTTTATGTTCCAACCTTTTCTCCAGCATTTGCTGTGACCTCCAGAAGCATCATGATCACTGGCAGCTCCTGCAATCCACTCTCCACTAGAAGGCCTGGTTGCTCCTTTGTGGTGCTGAAAGCCTTTGATGTAGCATTTGAGAACACATCATGAAACTGTTTTGCCAGCTCTGGGGAAAGCTTCCTGACAAACTCCTCTTGTTCCTCTGTGTACTTTCTCCCGCTTTTCACATCCTCTGAACCAGGTCCTCTCTTTTTCTGTGATGAGTTATTCTTCTTGTTAGGACAGAGATAAAAGTGATGCTCAGGAGCATGTTCATCCTTGCAGGCATGGCTGGTGCACAGGAAGTCATCTCTGCAGTATGAACTGTCATCATGAACTTCAAGACATCTCTTGCATGCTCCCAACTCCTTAGCTGCAGCCTTCTTTTCAGCTAGCTTCAGTGACCGGAACTGCATGCAGAAGTAGAGCTTCTCCCTGTGTTTCCCATCTCCACAGACAACACATCCAGTGTGTTCGTCGCCTGCCTTGGTGGATTTTGTTCTGGCCTGTCTTGGCTCAAACTTGGTCTCTCTCCTGCTTGGTTCTTCATCCCTCAGTTGTTCAAGCTGCTCATATATGCTTTCTTGCTCTTTGAGAAATGTCAACAGGCTGTCGAACCGGTTGCCTGGAGTCACAGCATTTCTTGCCGCATAGACAAGCCATTCCTTTTTTAGGGATTCTGGGAGTTTTCCCTCGATGGACTTGGTCACCAGAGGGTTTTTTATAGCACCAGTGTCTCCAAGCTCAATCAGATCTCGAAGCGCCTTCTCCACAGCTTGGATTAGTTCCACAACTCTCAGTGGTTGGTTACTTCTGACGGGTGTCATGCCCTGCAGCTCCTCCACTATTTCAATAGCAATGGATGTCCGATTGCCATAGCGGTTCTCCAGAACACGGAAGATGTCATCAGCAGCACTGTGAGTAGTGAGGCGAAGGTCTCTCATGATCTTGTCATCAATACTATCCAGTAATTGGGCCTTCTTCACCTCCTTGGAACCAGTCGGTTCACCCTGCCTCTGGAGTGCTTCCCAGTCCTTTCTCCACCTGTGGAAGTCACGTTTGTTGCCAGTGAACTTGGGAAGGGCTGTTGGTTTCAGTTTGATGGTTGGCACAGGATGACTGGTCGCAATCGGTTGTCTTCTGGCTTCGTTATTTATCCTCTTCTGTATGAAGTCAGCCTTCTTGGAAACCAGATTGATGGCCTGAAGTTCCAGATGTTTTAAGTTATTCTGGATTTGTCCCTCTTCTTCAGGGATCCACTGTTTCCACCGTTTGTGCACCTCCTTCGCTGTCTTCACCAGTCCTTCCAGGTGGTTAAGCATGAATTCATAACCCTCCTGGTTCATATCCTCCTCACTGGCTTCCACCGCAGTAGTGCGCCTGCACTGCTGCTCTGCTGCCTGTAGAATTATGGACATTTCATCAGCTCCAAAGTTGTCCCACAGGGCCGTCTGGAGTAGACTTTTAACTCTCTTCAGCTTCAACACACATTCAGTCTCAGTCTTCGCCAGATCGGCAGTTTGCACTTCGGTCAGCTCAGTCTCTCCCTCTGCATTTGCCTTTGTGTGAAGTTTGGCCTTCACATTGTCATTGGCTTCCATGACTTTGTCAGCTGCTGTTGTGAGTGCCTTGAAATTGTCTCTGAGTTCCTCCTCAGACGTGTCCTCATGGTTCCTGGTAATGCTGTTGACCAGACGAGAGAATGCTATTTTTGCTGTCGTTCTCTCCGTCTTGAGCTGCTCAACAGTGGCCATATTTGGAGTTGGTTGCAGGCGATGGTTTGAGCGAGGCCTTGTGATGATTTAGTTGAATGTGAACTTGGATGTCCAGGGTCCCAATTTGCTGCTCCTGCTGTTTCAGTTTGCTGGCTTGAGAATCCTGGTTTTCCAATTCACCGGTCTCCGTTTCCTGGTTGTCCAGTGGGAAAGCGGTTTTTCACTGTCAAGTTATCTGTGGTTTCTGTGCTTCCCCTAACTTGAAAGGGCTTTGACCGTTTGACCAGAGTTTCACTGGGACTCCACTCTTTCTGCATCCAATGACCAGACAGTAATTATCTTTCTCCTTTTATTTTTGGACTTAATTTTGTCTCTTTATCATCAGATTTATAAGTTTAGCAGTAGTAGTAGCAGGTGAAAAACCTTTGCAAAGGTATAAACACAAAATAAGCGGCTAAGAAACAATATGAAGGAATTTACAATGCAATGAAACATTTTTACAAGTAATGAAATAGTTTTCCCAAAATTATGTACCGCCCTTTTAACTTTACCATAAACTGAACTTGATATCAAACACCCAACAGCAACCAATTTGCTATCAAACAAATCCAAGATATCAAACAAACAACAACACACAGCCAAGTCATCTCACCGTCAGCCACTCTGGTCTCTGTAAACAGTTGGTTTGAGCACAGCACTGCAATAGTACATGTTCCTATCACAGTGTGTTTGTTGAACTGTGAGACTGCCCTTTATAGGGAGTGGTGATTGTTCAGGTGAGCTGCTGGGTGATTAGTGAATTGACTTCAGCTGTGCAGGCCATGACTGTCATCTCATGTCTCTCCTCTGGGGGGAAATGGGGGCCAAAACCCATGTTGGGATGGCTGAGTTTCTCTAGGGAGGGGAAATTGGGCTCTCCTTCCCTGTCTGTGAAGGAATGGCACTGTACTTGGTTTCTTGTTGAGTTTGCCAAGACACTATCTATCTATCTACATATCTATCTACGTATCTATCTACATATCTATCTATCGATCTATCTATCTATCTATCTACATATCTATCTACATATCTATTTATCTATCTATCTGTCTGTCTGTCTGTCTATCTATCTATCTATCTATATATATCTACATATCTATCTATCTATCTACATATCTATCTACATATCTATCTATCTATCTATCAATATATCGATCTATCGATCTATCTATCTACATATGTATGTATGTATGTATGTATGTATCAGGCACGTGCCGTGAGCTTTTAGATTGGGTAAGCATAAAATATAGAAATACACGTAATTACACATACACGCTATCAGTGAACGCAGTTTCAAGGAAATGCAATTTTGATGCCCTAGAACCCGCTAATAAACGGTAGTGTCACTTTGTGATCAGATTACCAAAAACAACTTTGTCACACAGGCACTTGACATCACATCACAAACCCTCCCTCTCTATCTCTCTCAAACACTTTTGGTCCAGAACCACTGGCACGGACAGCGACATTAGGCCTATCTCAGCGATTGATTAAGCAGCTCTCTCTCCAAACACAACGGCACAGGTCGACATTCAAAGGTAAAAGCAGAGGAAGTCTTAAATAAGAAGCCATAACCAGCAGCACAGCAGTACCCAAACCATATATCTACAAGCACAGATCGCCACCAGCCTCGCGAATCATATAAATCATATAAACCAGCAAAGAAGCCATGACGTAAATTTAAAAATGATATCTTACCTTTACTTGAAAACGAGGTCCATTCGCCTCTCCTTGCGAAGGAACACCTCTGTCACTTTAGTGTAAAAGTCACTCGCCTGTTGCAGTTTGAAAAGTCTCTCTTTTTCAATTGAGATCAGGGCCAGTGATGAAAGGCGTCCTTGTCAAGTAGTGTGAACTTGATGAACTTGTGAACTTGAAAATGATAGCCAATCAGTAGCTCTTATCGGAATGAAAGAACTACTCTGATTGGCTGAAAGCATGCTTACCCTGGTCACATTAAACAGCAGCGCTGAGGCATCGTAAAAAAATAAAAAAGACATTTTCACGCATTCGAATGTACGCGAGTGAAAGCAGAGAGAGGAGTGCTTGCAGAGTAGGAAGTGCTTTACTCCTACAGGTGGCGCTAAAAATGCAACATCAAAATGAATGACTCCTGCTGCCCTGGGACCTAAAATAAGACTCTTTTAATGAAAACAAACAAACGGTTACAAGCACTTTTATTTTAATATTTTCACGGTCCTTTTTTCGTTGGGTAAGCACTGCTTACCCTGCTTATATGGACGGCACGTCCCTGGTATGTATGTATGTATGTATGTACATATGTGTCTGTCTGTCTGTCTGTCTGTCTATCTATCTGTCTGTCTTCACCAGGGCCCGGATTCACAAAGCGTTCTTAAGACAAAATGTAAGAAGATTTGGTATTCATGAAGAAATTCTTATCTTTTCTTTAGTTTTTTCTTAACTTTCTTCTAAAGATTTTTCCTAAGATAGAACTTAAGAACAAATGAGATTCTCGAAAACAAAGTTCTTAGATTTCTTCTCAAATTTCTTCTCAACTTTAAGAGAAGCTCTCACCTGTCTTAAAGCAGCTAAAGTGAAAGGTAAGTCTTACTTGAACAATTTTGTATTGCATTTATTAGAATGTTTTTATTTATTTGGATTTATTTGATTTTATTAATATTTAGTTTAGCCCTAGACAATGTGTTAACACATTTTGTTAATTCAAGTTGGTCAGAGTACTTTTGTGTGAATGTAGCCTATCACATAAAGCATGTTTGAGATATAACTGAAATGGGCCTTTCAGCCTGTGTCACATGTAGGCCTATTCCTAGATTACACCACAATGTACTCAGAAAGTAAATCAAGGAGGCAGTTGTTGTATTTGATGTATACTACTTAATTAATCATTATAAACAGGTGTAAAAATCACAGTTCAAAATCTAAGAACTTATGAGAAAACTAAGAACTTCTTAATACATAGGACAATTCTTAAGAAAAAAATGGTGAATAGTGTTTAAGAGTTCCCATAAGGGAACTAGAGGAGCACCTGAGGAAGACCTACTCTGACAACCAGAGGCATGTGCCAGCCAGCATTCCGGATGACATGCCACCAATCCAACCACCTGAGCACCAGATGGAAACAAGGCCCCCTACATGGAGCGAAGTTGAGAGCACAGTAAAACGGGCAAGAACAGCCTCAGCCCCTGGGCCCAACGGCGTTCCATACAGGCTATATAAGAACAGTCCAGGCGTCTTGAAGTACCTCTGGAAGCTAATGAAAGTGGCATGGGAAAAGGGAATCATACCAAAGGCATGGCGAAGGGCAGGAGGGATCCTGATTCCCAAAGAGAAGAATTCCTCAACCATCGACCAGTTCCGCCAGATCAGTCTACTGAATGTGGAAGGAAAGATTTTCTTCAGTGTTGTGGCCCAGAGGCTCTCAGTATTCTTGCAGAAGAACAACTTTGTCGACACCTCAGTGCAGAAGGCAGGGATAAGTGGATTCTCAGGATGCCTGGAACACACAAATGTCATCTGGCACCAGATACAAACGGCCAAGAAGGAGAAGAAAGACCTGCATGTGGTTTTCTTAGATCTTGCCAATGCCTTCGGGTCAGTGCCTCATGAGATTTTGTGGACAGCGTTCAACTTCTTCCAAGTCCCAGAGGGCATCACAAGGCTGGTCAAAGCCTACTTCCAGGACCTCCAGTTCTGTGTTACAGCACAAGCCAGTACAACTGCTTGGCAGCACCTCGAGATAGGCATAATGGCGGGCTGCACCATCTCTCCACTGGCTTTTACCATGGCAATGGAGCTCATTATTCGAGCATCCCGATGGGTTGTTGGAGGGGAACGGTTGAAGAGCGGGCTGCGTCTTCCTCCAATCAGGGCGTACATGGATGACATGACGACAATAACAACAACAAACGCATGCACCAAACGCCTGCTGGATAAACTCCAGGGAAACATCAAATGGGCACGAATGGAAATTAAACCCAGTAAGTCCCGCAGTATCTCCATTGTCAAAGGCAAGCTCGCCAATGAGAGGTTCCACGTCAACAACGAGCCAATACCAACAGTTCTGGAGAAGCCTATCAAAAGCCTTGGCCGCTGGTATAGCGCAGAACTCAAAGACTCGAAGCAGGTGGAACAACTCAAGCAGGATACAATCAGTGGCCTCAAGCAGATCAACAACACTGCTCTCCCTGGGAAGCTGAAGCTGTGGTGCTTTCAGTTTGGACTGCTGCCCCGTCTCATGTGGCCAATTTCCATCTACGAGGTCACACTATCCCATGCCAACCGGCTGGAGAGACTGGTGAATGCAGAAGTGAGGAAGTGGCTTGGACTGCCGAGAGGCCTTAGCAGCATAGGCCTGTATGGCAACGGAGCCCTCTCCCTACCAATCTCAAGCCTGGTGGAGGAGTACAAATGTGCCAAATCAAGGCTGGAAAGTACTCTCACAGAATCCCGGGATCCATTCGTCAGAGGTGCTGCTCCAATCCTAGCAACGGGGAGGAAATGGAAGCCATCTGCAGCAGTTGCGGTGGCAAAGACCGCCCTCAGACACCGGGATATAGTGGGGCATGTCCAACATGGCAGAGGGGGCCTTGGCTTAGAAACAACAACACCCACATGGCAAAAGGCTACTCCAACCGAACACCGGAAGATGGTGGTTGAGGAGGTGCGCCACCAGGAGGAAGCAGCCAGGTGCGCCAAGGCAGTCTCCCAAGCCCAGCAAGGCCGCTGGATGAAGTGGGAGAGCGTGGAGAGGAGGAATATCACGTGGAACGAGCTGTGGAGCATGGAGTCTAATAGGCTAAGTTTCATCATCAGAGCCACATATGATGTCCTGCCCTCTCCTACCAACCTACATCTCTGGTATGGAGAGGACCCAGCCTGTCTCCAGTGTGCAGCCCCAACAACCCTCAAACACATCTTGGTGGGTTGCAAGACCAGTCTTACTCAAGGAAGATACACCTGGCGCCACAACCAAGTGCTAAAGTGCTTGGCTGCCGAACTTGAGCACAAGAGGGTAACCACCAACGCCATGCCTCTAAATGCCCAGACTACCTTTCCACAGAAAACAACCTTCATCCGGGAAGGGGAGAAACAGCGGACCAAGCCATCACCTCCAGACTCAGGCCCACTGAACGCAGCCCGGGATTGGGAAATGCGGGTGGACCTCAGCCAGAGGCTCACCTTCCCACCCGAAATTGCAGTGACCAACCTGCGCCCAGACCTAGTCCTCTGGTCCAAGTCCTGCCGGCGTGTCTTCATCGTAGAACTGACGGTCCCATGGGAGGAGGCCATCGATGAGGCATTCGAACGGAAGAGGCTGCGGTATGCCAACTTAGCAGTCGAAGCAGAGGGGCGGGGCTGGAACGTGAAGGTGTGGCCAGTGGAGGTGGGCTGCAGAGGCTTTGTAGCCAGCTCCACCACAAGGCTCCTGAGGGCAGTAGGGATCAGAGGACAGGCCCAACGGAAGGCAATCAGAGAACTGTCCACTGCAGCAGAACGAAGCAGTCACTGGCTGTGGCTGAAACGTAGGGACCCAACATGGGCTCCCAAATGACCACGTGGTGCCACCGTGCGACACACACCCAGGCCTGATCAGCCTGTGGTGGGCCAACCTCGGCAGAGGGTGTCTTGTGATAACTGGCCGAAACACCCAATGAGGTCGGGGACCACAACTGAAGATGTGTCGTACTGGTGGCACCACGTGATCATTGCCAAATTCCACTCCACCCAAGAGGACATCTCCAACTCCACTCAATTGTTGTGCTGAATATTTAGGGATTTTAACAACCAGTCCTATTAAGAATCCTTAAGAATTGTCTTAAGAAATATCTTAAGAACACTTTTGTGAATCCGGCCCCAGGTCTTTATTGATCAGCGCTCCTCTTCTCATCAGCGGTGTGCAGTTCCTGGTCCCGCCACCAGAGATCAGCGTTGCACCAGGTTGTGTGTGTGTGCAGCTCCTTGGCAGCGCAGAGCCATCTCTCAAATGTGTCTTCAATTATTACAGCTCCCTGCTCAGCTCCAGAGCTGGAATGTCATCTAGTCTAGATAACCCCCCCCCATACACACACACACACACACACACACACTTTAGACATGCACACACACACACACACACACACACACACACTCACACTTTAGACACGCACACACACACACACACACACACACACACATACACGTTAGACACACATACACACACACCCTCACACACACACACACACTCTGCTTGGACGTCTTATCAATGTGTTTATTACAGATAAACCCACATAGAAAACACACATTTCACTGTACGTTACCATGACTACAACCTTAACCTGTAGGTTACCATTACTACATTCTTAACCTGTAGGTTACCATGACTACAACCTTAACCTGCTGGGGTTTTCTCCAGTTTGGTGTGTAAGAATACAATGTAAATAGACTGATTTATATATATATATACTTATATAGACTGATTTATATATATATATATATATATACTTATATAGACTGATTTATATATATACTTATATAGACTGATTTATATATATATATATACTAATGAATGAATGAATGGTCTTTATTGAATGAATGGTCTTTATTGTCATTGCTATAGTACAGGTACCAAACAACGAAATTTAGGAGGGGTGGCTCCCCTGGTGTTAGGAAAGAAAAAAAAAAAGAAGAAAAAACTAAAAAAGACAAAAAGGGAAGGAGCTGGTTTACATAAATAAAGGCTATGTACACTATCCAATATACTATACTGTACAGATAGACGACTAGGGTTGTCATATTGCACATAGTGTTATTGCACATTCATTTAAAGTCCCCCCCCGAGATGCAGCCCACCACGGTGGTGTCGTCTGCAAACTTTACGATGGAGTTGCTGGGGTGGACGGGGGTGAAGTCGTAGGTGTAGAGGTTGTAGAGGATGGGGCTTAGCACGCAGCCCTGGGGGGACCCAGTGCTGAGTCTGAGGGCTGTGGAGGTGTGGGAGCCCACCCGCACCCTCTGGGGGCGGTCGGTCAGGAAGTCCTTGATCCATGCACATATAGAGTGTGATAGTCCCAGGTCTAGTAGTTTGGTCACTAGCCTGTCTGGAAGGATGGTGTTGAAGGCAGAGCTGAAGTCCACAAAGAGCAGTCTCGCGTAGCTGTTTCCCCTCTCCAGGTGGGATAGAGTGGCGTGGAGAGTCGTCGCGATGGCGTCCTCTGTGGACCTGTGGGCTCTGTAGGCGAACTGGTATGGATCCAGGTTGGGCGGGAGGCGTGTGAGTATGTGGGCCCGGACTAGTTTCTCGAAGCACTTCATGATGATTGGTGTGAGTGCCACCGGGCGGTAGTCGTTTAGGCAGCTCACCGTGCTTTTCTTCGGGACTGGGATGATAGTTGAGGTTTTCAGGCAGGGTGGGATGGTGGCCTGGGACAGGGACTGGTTGAAGATGTTGGTGAAAACCCCGGCCAGCTGGTCGGCGCAGTCCCTCAGCACCCGTCCCAGGACGCCATCCGGCCCCGAGGCTTTCCTGGGGTCCACCGCCTCCAGCACGCGTCTCACTTCATGCTCTGTGAGGGTGAGGCT
>NC_137677.1:29097622-29145122 GCF_963989245.1 Nansenia antarctica | reverse complement strand
ATATGATAGACCTTTTGGATTGGCAGCTTATTAGTAGGTATCACCTCGTAAAGGTACGGAGTGCTTTTTTCAAAACCGGAGTTTTGCCTAGAAAAGTCCCCTGCCATATCTTGCTCCCCTTCATATGATTCGCGCCTAGCTGTGGTGTGGTTTTGATAGAGACATGAGGCTTTTCATGTTCTTTATGCGCCTGAGTCTCCTAAACACGTAGAGACCAACCCCGAGTCGATCAATGATTCCTACGATGAGCTATGGTAACTTTACCGCACCTACCCCCTACCGATGAATGCCTAATTTTTGCGGTTTTCCGGAGGTATTGTGCGGTAGGTGCGGGAAGGTTACCATAGCTCAGCGTAGGAAGCTCTGATCGACTCGGGGTTGGTCTCTACGTGTTCAGGAGACCCAGGCGCATAAAGCTAACCTGGCTCATGTCTCTATCGCAAGCACAGCCCGAGCTATGCGCGACTGACGTGAAGGGGAGCAAAATATGGCAGGGGACTTGTGGACCCGAATGCAGGACACTGAGGCGGAGTCAGATGAAAGGTCAAACCCATGGATGGGTACATTTATTGTTTTCTGAATTTGTATGTTTAAATATACAAATAATACATTATCTACTTAAAATATGCGTTAATTTACATAGTTTTCCAGAATAAAAATCTAAAACAAAGTGCTTAAAACAAATAAGGTGTGTGTTTACCTCCTCAAATAAATTAACTTAGCCCCAGCCAGATCCATATTTAGATGTAAGTTAGCAAGCTAGTTTAGCGTTAGTGGTAATGTATAGCTGGTTACTGGTTAGATAACGAAGCGACCTTGGGTTCCCTGAAAGGTGCTATATAAATGCAAGTTATTATTATTATTATTATTATTATTATAACTAGCTAGCTAGTTTTTTCTACCATAAATCATCTCCTGAAGCCACAACCATCTCCCACTACTGAGGCTACAGAGCAGCGATGTAACAGCTTCATTGACTTTTTCAGATCCAAGGTCAACAACATTCGCTCTCTGATGCCCAGCTCTTCCTCTCTGTCTCCCTCTGCTACCAACCCCTCGCCTGGGAGTTTGCCATCTCTCCCATGTTTCACAGAGGTTCAACAGAGCCACATTATGGAAATCCTTAGAGGAATGAAATCATGCACTTGCGCCCTGGACCCCATTCCCACTGCTCTGCTCAAGTCATACACCAACCTTGCCTTCCTGTCCAAGGTGCTAGTGAAGGAAGTTGCTTCCCAACTCCAGGATCACCTCAAACACAACAACCTGTTTGAAAGATTTCAGTCAGGCTTTCGCTCAGCCCACAGTACAGAAACGGCTATGCTAAGGGTGACGAATGAACTGCTAATGACATCCTCCTGGACCTGACAGCAGCATTTGACATGGTGGATCACACTATCCTCCTAGAGCGCCTCCACACCTCCATTGGACTCTCAGACTCTGCACTGAAGTGGTTTCAGTCCTATCTCTCTGGCAGGACTGAATACGTCTCACTGGGAGGATGCAAGTCCAGACTTCTCCCTGTTACCTGTGGTGTTCCACAGGGGTCGGTTCTCGGCCCCATCCTCTTCATCACCTACATGCTCCCCCTCGGTCGTGTCATCACCAGATATGGGATGTCTTTCCATTGTTATGCTGATGACACACAGCTCTACATTAAAACTACCCCAAGCCCCTCTGCAGCCATGTCATGTCTCACCACCTGTCTTGAGGAGATAAAGGCATGGATGAACAACAACTTCCTTCAGTTAAACAGTAACAAATCCGAAGCTCGTCTTGTTGGCACCCCACACCAGGTTCAGTCTTCGCCCATATCACAGCTCACCTTCGAGGGTCAAGTCATCCTCTTCTCCTCCTCAGTTTCAAATCTGGGGGTTAGGTTTGACCCTCACCTGACCTTCAGTGACCATATAAAACACCTGTGCAAAACCTCCTTCTATCATCTGAGAAATATTTCCAAACTCCGTCCCACTCTAACACTGTCAGATGCAGAGAACTTGTCCATGCCTTTGACTACTGCAATCCGCTCTTCATCGGGATTCCTGGCAAAAGCATACAGAAGCTGCCATACATCCAGAACAGCGCTGCAAGGATCCTGATGAGAGTCCACAAATACAAGCACATAACCCCTGTTCTACACTCACTACACTGGCTCCCTGTCTCATTCAGGGTTGACTACAAAGTCCTTCTTCTCACCCACAAATGCATCAACGGACATGCACCTCCCTATCTACAAGAACTCATCACTCCACAAACCTCCACCCGCACCCTCAGGTCTTCAAACAGTTTGCTCCTCCAGGTCCCCAATACCAGGCTCCGCACCATGGGGGACCGAGCCTTCTGTTCGGCTCCGCCGTGCCTGTGGAACAGCCTTCCTAGCCAGCTAAGGGCAGTACAGAGCCTGTGCAACAGCCTTCCTAGCCAGCTAAGGGCAGTACAGAGCCTGTGGAACAGCCTTCCTAGCCAGCTAAGGGCAGTACAGAGCCTGTGGAACAGCCTTCCTAGCCAGCTAAGGGCAGTACAGAGCCTGTGCAACAGCCTTCCTAGCCAGCTAAGGGCAGTACAGAGCCTGTGGAACAGCCTTCCTAGCCAGCTATGGGCAGTACAGAGCCTGGACTCTTTTAAGACAGGCCTTTGACTGTTGAACTGTGTTCATTTTTGTGATTTATTTTGAGTTGTTTTACTATGTTTTTAACTTATTATGTTTTAGTTTTTTTTACTCTGTAGCACTCTGAGATTCTTTTGAATGAAAAGTGCAATACAAATAAAATGCATTATTATTATTTATAGTTAATAACACTTTAGTTAGCTAGCTAAACTAGCAAAGTAGCCTGTTGTGTACCCAGGCTTGAGACAGGGTTTTATATTGTAGTAATATTAATGTAACTTAATTTACATAAAATTTACAGAAGATTCCTTGTTTGTAGCCCCTCTAAGTTGTAATGAGATCTGCCCCAATTACTGCACCCTGACAATATTTTAGTTTAGAATAAGGTTGGTAATTTAATGTCAAACTAGATGTATTCCTCTATTTCAGAGACCCACATCATCAGCAGTAAGTGTAAGTCTAATGATGGATCCAACTTCAGGTGAATGCAGCAGCAACCTGCCAAGAAAGCGGCATGGACAGCATCATCCACTGCTCTGATGATGGACAGCATCATCCACTGCTCTGATCATGGACAGCATCATCCACTGCTCTGATCATGGACAGCATCATCCACTGCTCTGATGATGGACAGCATCATCCACTGCTCTGATCATGGACAGCATCATCCACTGCTCTGTCATGGACAGCATCATCCACTGCTCTGATCATGGACAGCATCATCCACTGCTCTGTCATGGACAGCATCATCCACTGCTCTGATCATGGACAGCATCATCCACTGCTCTGATCATGGACAGCATCATCCACTGCTCTGTCATGGACAGCATCATCCACTGCTCTGTCATGGACAGCATCATCCACTGCTCTGATCATGGACAGCATCATCCACTGCTCTGATCATGGACAGCATCATCCACTGCTCTGTCATGGACAGCATCATCCACTGCTCTGATCATGGACAGCATCACCCACTGCTCTGATCATGGACAGCATCACCCACTGCTCTGATCATGGACAGCATCATCCACTGCTCTGATCATGGACAGCATCATCCACTGCTCTGATGATGGACAGCATCATCCACTGCTCTGATGATGACTCCAACTCAAACCTGGTGTCACCCCAAAACCTGGACTTATGGAGAACTTTGTTGAGGGCGGCAGAAATCAGAAAACATCTCCCAATTTTGGACCACACCTACCACCGGACTCCATACACCTACAGCTTTCACTGCCTTGTGGGCTAAATAAATGTAACTGTTCATCTGCCTCCGCCTCAGTGTCCTGCATTCGAGTCCACTCCCGTACAGAACGTAGGCTAACACACATTTTAAATGACAGCAGTCCATACTTTAAGAGGGGATATGGTATTAAACTACTAACAACAAGGTCCAACAAGGTCTATCACATCAAATAATAATCTAGGGATGTATAGTAATTAATTAGTGTCTTTATCCAATCTGTGGTCCAAATGTTCTTTAAAGATATGCAAATTAACTCATATTTTAAGTAGATAATACATCATTTGCATATTTAAACAGAACATTTCTGAAAACTTGTAATACAAAAAATTATTGTCTCAATGTAAGTAATCAACTGGGGAAGTTTCATGGTGATATCTATTAGGTAAAATGTTTTACCCATCAAAAAGTCCCCGGCCATATTCTGCTCCCCTTCGCGTCAGTCGCGCATAGCTCGGGCTGTGCTTGTGATAGAGACATGAGCCAGGTTAGCTTTATGCGCCTGGGTATAAAAAAGCTGTAAACAGACAAACATAAACACAGTTAGCTAGCTGTGCACGGTATCAACAACACAACACAACACAACAGCATAATGTGCTATGCTAACACTAACACAGCTAGCCCAACCCAAGTAACAAAAGACAAACAGTTAACTAACTGTACACAGTAGCAACAACACAACTTATAAGAACAGCATAATGTGCTACTAACTATGCGAAAGTCTTTAAAAGGCAATACGACGACACAGAACGTACTAGCTAATGCTAACGCTACCGCGGCTAGCCCAACACAAACAAAGGACTGTAGGCTACTTACATGTGTGGTATGTTGATCCCGTGAAATCCGTATGTTGTCCTAGTAAAGTTTCATTTCTTGGGGACTTTCTTTGTGCCTTCAGTCATTACTGAACAATTGATGAGCTAAGCCGTGTTCATCGATGTACAAACTCGAAATACATTGTCAATGAAAACATTGAAACAGGGCTTCCTTTGTCCCTCCCCCGAGAGCTCAACAGCCAATCACACCCAAGTGTGATGCTCGTGTTATTTGAGCTAGAAGCAGGACAAACAAGCCTATTTTGTTGCTAGATTACACTTATTTAATGAACGTAAAACTGTTCGGAAAAATAATGAGTGGGTACTTCACATCTTCGAGTTGAATGTTAGCTAAAAAAACGAAAATCTGAGTTTTATGTCAGAAATACTTTCAAGACGAATTTCACGTCTTTCTCATTTCCGAGAGGTGGCTGATTACATCAAATTGTGACACATATTGTCAGGGTATTTGAGCCTCGGAAAAGCGCTATATAAATATAATTTATTTATCAAAGTGGGTGTGGCTTAGACAGTTAGGGGGAGTGGCTTGTATCAAAGTGGGAGTGTCTTGTATCAAAGTGGGTGGAGCTTGTATCAAAGTGGGAGTGGCTTAGACACTTAGGGGGAGTGGCTTGTATTAAAGTGGGTGGAGCTTGTATCAAAGTGGGTGTGGCTTAGACAGTTAGGGGGAGTGGCTTGTATCAAAGTGGGTGGAGCTTGTATCAAAGTGGGTGTGGCCTGTATCAAAGTGGGAGTGGCTTAGACACTTAGGGGGAGTGGCTTGTATCAAAGTGGGTGTGGCCTGTCGGTGGGGCCGAGCCGAGTCGGAAAATATCTGAACCGTGTCTGTGGCACCTACGGTTGCGAAGCTAAAGTCCTTTAACCTTTAATGTCACACTAGGCCCAAAAGCCTGAATTAAAGTGCTGGGGTACGTTTGGGCCCAGGGAAGGGGCTGCGAAAGAGTCACACTCTTCAAACTTGACACACTCCTTCCCCTTCATGGGACATTGTACAATTTCAACTTTCACCCTCCTAGGCCATTCCCTAGAGGCCTTCATAGGTCTGTGCCCTTTGACTGAAAGGTGCTCCTACTTGGGTACGTTTGGGCCCAGGGAACGGGCTGCGAAAGAGTCACACTCACCAAACTCTACACACTCCTTCCCCTTCATGGGACATTGTACCATGTCAACTTTCACCCTCCTAGGCCATTCCCTAGAGGCCCTGCACGCGACGCGGTGGACAACTGTAGGGAGGTTCTAGTGCTTGATGTGAAGTGCCGTTTGGAATGAGACATCTTCTCACACGTACAGGCACACAACGAGTACAACATGTTGCATTTTCATGCCATTAGGCAAGTTGCTTCCTAGCATTCCTAGCACACCCACTTTGATAAATAAATTATATTTATATAGCGCTTTTCCGAGGCTCAAATACCCTGACAATATGGGGAAAACGGGAAAGTGCTGTGTCCCTTGTTGTATGAATAGATCCGACCGGTCTCAAAATGTAGCCTATAATTAATGCAAGTGCAATCGGGCTAACGTTACTCATTCTCGCAGTTCCAAATGAATGAACGTTGAAGCGCACTGCCGTCGGGTTGTAAACTAGCCTAGTTTGATAGGCCTATTGACAGCGAATAAAACAGTGAAGATGACAATTGTTTCTGCTGTTGTTATTAAAATCTGTTCTTCGTTGGTTGTATCTCAAAATGTGGCCAATTAAAATCTGTTCTCCGTTGGTTGTATCTCAAAATGTGGCCTATTAAAATCTGTTCTCCGTTGGTTGTATCTCAAAATGATGTGGCCTAACTAATGATGTGGCCTGACTAATTAATGCAAGTGCAGCCAGGGGCGTGTCCAGGGGGTGGCCTGGGGTAGCACGTGCCACCCCTGAAATCTGATTGGCCACCCCAGGTGCCACCCCCTTGATTGATTGGCACACAGCTGACATGATGTATATAATTTGATGTAAAGAACTCTCAAAAAACACATACGAAATATTGTTTTAAGTACAATAAAGCTTTATTTCTTTTAAGAACGTGTGGAGTGCATCTCCAGCAGTGCGATATCTGTAAACATACTATCTGTAGACTCTCCGCTCAGGGTTGCCAGATGGGATTGACAATTTCGAGCCTAACCAGTCTAAAAACAGCTAAATCCACAAAAAACCAGCCCATCTGGCAACCCTGTCTCCGCTGCTTCAAACTCTTCCACTTGTTGCGCAAAATAGGCCAGAGTTTGTCAAATCCAATGTTGGGCATCTCGTTTCTCAAGTCCTGGTATAGACCAAAATATACAGGTAAGCCAAAGGCAAGTGGATCTGATGAAGGTAAAGCAATCTTTCTCACTTGATCTTCACCAGAGAAGAACCCCGGTGAATGATGCCCCCGCCCCTTTTACAGTCGCGCGCGTTTAGGCAACGGAAGCGTGGACAAAAACAACATTCTTGATCCAGAGTTAGGTACGCTTAAAATAGCTTACAATGGCTACTAGCATAAAGAAATGTCTGCTTGTTGCGTGTTCGGTTGTCAGAATCGATATTCCACGACTATCGGACTCAAGTTCTACCGAATTCCATCAGGATCAGACCATTTCAGAGCAACCGGCGGCGTCAACTGGACTGAGGACAAGATAAAAAAAAATGCTTGTGCATGTGCCGCCCATTGTATATCAGGTAAAGTATTGTAGCAACTGTGTAATAATATGTTCATTAATGTTGCAATTAATGCTCAGAAATTCAATGTTAGCACTGTTACTGTGAGCTGTGTTGTGTGCCAATGCATTCCTGTGATTGGTGGAGGTCACGGGGGGGGGGGGGGCGGGTGTTGCGTTGAGGAAAGGAGAGCTTCGGTGAACTGGCGGTTTTGTATGTGGAAGTTTGCAATTAAACACACGGATTGTAAGACAACCTATCTTGTCTTTGGCTTGGGAGGACTTCAGACATAAAAGTCTGAATCTATGTCATGGTATTTGATACGCTAGGCAATGCAAACTTTTCATACTTTTCACAGGCAGGTAATGGCCAGGTAATGGATTGGAACAATATCTCGTTAACTCCGACCACTCCCCCAGATTTGTTTGTTTAAAGAATAAATATGGGAGTTTAATATTACATTTGTATGGTGCCACTCTGTTGTGTTGTGATAATAATAATAATAATTCATTGAATTTATATAGCGCTTTTCCGAGGCTCAAAGACGCTGATTGGTAGCACTGGGACTTTTAAACAGGGATTGTAATGTTAGTAGCCTAATTAAAGTATACAATGGGTAGTGGAGACAGAAATGGTAATAAAAAGCACAAAATGGTGCATACAAATTGACCAGAATGCAGGGAATTAAGTGTTAAATTCTCAAAATTGTGCCACCCATGCCAGCCCGACAGGCGCACATAACAGGCGCACCCCTGCGCTTTCAGAACGAGCAATGTCACGTCGGAATTCGACGTTTGGATGCGAATGACAGACGTCGAATCCTGACGTCTGCCGTGTGAGACCAGGTTGGTCATAGCCTGTGTATTTGTGCTGTGAAATTCTGTGTGTTTTTAAATTGAAATAGTTGTTTTTAAATTGTTTTAAATTGTTGTTTACCTATTGTATTTGTGCTGTGAAATTCTGTGTGTTTTTAAATTGAAATAGTTGTTTTAAATTGTTGCTTACCTATTGTAAAGCACTTTGATGTAAAGTGCTATACAAATAAAGTTATTATTATTACACACACACACACACACACACAGACACACGCACACGCACACACACACAGACACACACACACACACACACACACACACACACACACACACACACACAGACACACACAGACACACACACACACACACTCACACACTCACACACACACACACACACACACACACACACAGACACACACACACACACACACACAGTCACACACAGACAGTCACACACACACACACACACACACACACACGCACACTCATGCACACACAGACACACACACACACACACACACACACACACACACACACACACACACACACACACACACAAGACATACGGGGGGGGGGGGTAACATGCACTGATCACTCAGCTTCTTAATCTGTAAAACACCCGGCCATCCCATAATACACCAGTAGTGCCATCACCATGACGACACACACGCCTCATGTGACTGAGAGCGGAAAGCTTTGACGCCATGTAAAGTGAGAGGTGTGTGTGTGTGTGTGTGTGTGACTGTGTGTGTGTGTGTGTGTGTGTGTGTGTGTGACTGTGTGAGTGTGTGTGTGAGTGTGTGTGTATGTGTGTGTGTGTGTGTGTGTGTGTGTAACAGGACGTGGTGCAGTGTGTGTGTGTAGGTGTTAGTGTGTGAGTGTGTGTGTGTGAGTGTGTTTGAGTGTGAGTGTGTGTGTGTGCCTGTGTGTGTAAGTGTGTTTGAGTGTGAGTGTGTGTGTGTGTGATTGTGTTTGTGTGTGTGTGTGTGTGTGACTGTGTGTGTGAGTGTGTTTGAGTGTGAGTGTGTGTGTGTGTGTGTGTGTGTGTGTGTTTGAGTGTGAGTGTGAGTGTGTGTGTGTGTGTGTGTTGAACATCTTCAACCAGTCCCTGTCCCAGGCCACCATCCCACCCTGCCTGAAAACTCAACTATCATCCCAGTCCCGAAGAAAAGCACGGTGAGCTGCCTAAACGACTACCGCCCGGTGGCACTCACACCAATCATCATGAAGTGCTTCAAGAAACTAGTCCGGGCCCACATAGTCACACGCCTCCCGCCCAACCTGGATCCATACCAGTTCGCCTACAGAGCCCACAGGTCAACAGAGGACGCCATCGCGACGACTCTCCACTCCACTCTATCCCACCTGGAGAGGGGAATCAGCTACGCGAGACTGCTCTTTGTGGACTTCAGCTCTGCCTTCAACACCATCCTTCCAGACAGGCTAGTGACCAAACTACTAGACCTGGGACTATCACACTCTATATGTGCATGGATCAAGGACTTCCTGTCCGACCGCCCCCAGAGGGTGCGGGTGGGCTCCCACACCTCCACAGCCCTCAGACTCAGCACTGGGTCCCCCCAGGGCTGCGTGCTAAGCCCCATCCTCTACAACCTCTACACCTACGACTTCACCCCCGTCCACCCCAGCAACTCCATTGTAAAGTTTGCAGACGACACCACCGTGGTGGGCTGCATCTCGGGGGGGGACGAGGCGGTGTACAGGGATGAGGTAGAGCAGCTGAGCAAGCTGTGCAAGGTTAACAACCTGCTGCTGAACCAGTCAAAGACCCAGGAAATCATCGTGGACTTCAGGAGGAAAAAATCTGAGGTCCAGCCCCTGCTCATCGACGGAGAGAGCGTGGAGAGAGTCTCAACCCTCCGATTCCTGGGGGTGCACATGCAGGATGACCTGTCCTGGAAGAACAACACAGCAGCCATCATCAAGAAGGCACAACAGCGGCTCTACTTCCTGAGAGTCCTCAGGAAGGAACACAACAAGCAGGAGATACTGGTGGCCTTCTACCGCTGCGCAGTGGAGAGCATCCTCACCTACTCCATCTGCAACTGGTTCTCCAGCTGCACAGCCGCAGAGAGAAATGCGCTACAGAGAGTCGTGAGAACAGCCCAGAAGATCACCGGCGCCCCCCTCCCCTCTCTGGAAGAGCTGTACAACACACGCTGCCTCAGGAAGGCCTCCAAGATCTCCAGAGACCCATCCCACCCTGGGTACGAACACTTTGCCCGGCTGCCCTCGAAAAGGCGGTACAGGACCATGGCCGCAAGGACAAACAGACTGAAGCTCAGCTTCTACCCCAGGGAACACAGCAAAGACCTAGGTTCTGGGCCCTGGACAGTCTGGACGGATTGATGGCAGCTGCTGGATTGAAAAAATCAGGTGTAGTGCTGAGGCACAAATGTGTACATTTCAAGCCTGCAAACTGCGACACTTTAAATGAATGTGCAATAACACTATGTGCAATATGACAACCCTAGTCGTTTTATCTGTACAGTATAGTATAGTGGATAGTGTACATAGCCTTTATTTATGTAAACCAGCTCCTTTCCCTTCTTTTTATTTTTTTTCTTTCCTAGCACCAGGGGAGCCACCCCTCCCAAATTTCGTTGTTTGGTACCTGTACTATAGCAATGACAATAAAGACCATTCATTCATTCTGTGTGTGTGTGTGTGTGTGTGTGTGTGTGTGTGTGTGTGTGAGTGTGTGTGTGTGTGTGTGTGTGTGTGTTGCCGCCGATTTCACGTTGTGAATGAAAACAGTAATTGTCTGGGTTGGATAATCACGCACGCCACTCTTTCGCTTTCCTTGTAAGTTGTATAAAAATATAAAATATTTATTGTCCGAAAAGTAATCCAATGTATTCAAACGAAACAAAAAGTAATAAAGCCAACGGTAAAGCATGTGATTACAGAAAAGAGTGATCGTGGTCAAAAATAATGTTGTTGCCAGTCTAACCTATTTCCATCCACCCAGGTTCTGCTAATTGACTCCATAAATACACCTGGGCCCATCCTGTCACCTCACCACGTGACACTCAATTACGACTAAAACATTAATAATTCTATAACCAAAAACATAACACTATTCTTTACATAAATAAACAAAAACATAAAATAAACATTAATCATGAAATTAAACATTAAACACAAATCATCCAAAACAAAAGCAAAGTAAAATTGGCCATAACAGTGTGTGTTTGTGTGTGTGTGTGTAGCAGGATATGGTGCAGGGTGATTCTGGACTAACAACTCTCTTCTCTCTGTTGGTGTGAACCAGGTCAGAGTGTTGGTGTGAACCAGGTCAGAGTGTTGGTGTGAACCAGGTCAGAGTGTTGGTCTGAACCAGGTCAGAGTGTTGGTGTGAACCAGGTCAGAGTGTTGGTCTGAACCAGGTCAGAGTGTTGGTGTGAACCAGGTCAGAGTGTTGGTCTGAACCAGGTCAGAGTGTTGGTGTGAACCAGGTCAGAGTGTTGGTGTGAACCAGGTCAGAGTGTTGGTGTGAACCAGGTCAGAGTGTTGGTGTGAACCAGGTCAGAGTGTTGGTGTGAACCAGGTCAGAGTGTTGGTGTGAACAAGGTCAGAGTGTTGGTGTGAACCAGGTCAGAGTGTTGGTGTGAACCAGGTCAGAGTGTTGGTGTGAACCAGGTCAGAGTGTTGGTGTGAACCAGGTCAGAGTGTTGGTCTGAACCAGGTCAGAGTGTTGGTGTGAACCAGGTCAGAGTGTTGGTGTGAACCAGGTCAGAGTGTTGGTGTGAACCAGGTCAGAGTGTTGGTGTGAACCAGGTCAGAGTGTTGGTGTGAACCAGGTCAGAGTGTTGGTGTGAACCAGGTCAGAGTGTTGGTGTGAACAAGGTCAGAGTGTTGGTGTGAACCAGGTCAGAGTGTTGGTGTGAACAAGGTCAGAGTGTTGGTGTGAACCAGGTCAGAGTGTTGGTGTGAACCAGGTCAGAGTGTTGGTCTGAACCAGGTCAGAGTGTTGGTGTGAACCAGGTCAGAGTGTTGGTGTGAACCAGGTCAGAGTGTTGGTGTGAACCAGGTCAGAGTGTTGGTGTGAACCAGGTCAGAGTGTTGGTGTGAACCAGGTCAGAGTGTTGGTGTGAACCAGGTCAGAGTGTTGGTGTGAACCAGGTCAGAGTGTTGGTCTGAACCAGGTCAGAGTGTTGTGTCCACAGGAGCTGATTGGAGCAGGAGACCAGAGACACACACACACACACACACACACACACACACAGACACGCACGCACACACACACACACACACACACACACAGGAACCGTTCTCTCCGACCAAGAAACCGTTCCTCCAGCTTCAAAAGCAATAAACAACATGAGTCGTATTAACCCGCCTGGCCAAGAGTGTGTGTGTGTTTGTGTGTGTGTGTGTGTGTGTGTGTGTGTGTATTAACCTGGCCAGCCAAGAGTATGGAAGCAATTATCAGAGGAGGAACAACATGGAAACACAGCCACGCTCTGGACACACACACACACACACACACACACACACACACACACACACACATACACACTCTGGACGCCATGTTGGAGCTGCACGTCTGAACAATAAACACCCTAATCCTATATGTTGTATGTCACACACACACACACACACACACACACTCACTCACACTCAAACACACACACACACACACACACACACACACACACACACACACACAGTGCCTACAGCTTGCAGGCAGGACTGACGGAGCAAAGCATTGTGGGTCAGAAACGATTCAGGGTTGGATCAGGTCTCTGGGAGGCTGGGGGAGGTAGACATGGGAGGCCGGGAGAGGCTGGGGGAGGTAGACATGGGAGGCCAGGGGAGGCTGGTGGAGGTAGACATGGGAGGACAGGGGAGGCTGGTGGAGGTAGACATGGGAGGACAGGGGAGGCTGGTGGAGGTAGACATGGGAGGACAGGGGAGGCTGGTGGAGGTAGACAGGGGAGGACAGGGGAGGCTGGTGGAGGTAGACATGGGAGGCCAGGGGAGGCTGGGTGCGGTAGACATGGGAGGACAGGGGAGGCTGGTGGAGGTAGACATGGGAGGACAGGGGAGGCTGGTGGAGGTAGACATGGGAGGACAGGGGAGGCTGGGGGAGGTAGACATGGGAGGCCAGGGGAGGCTGGTGGAGGTAGACATGGGAGGACAGGGGAGGCTGGTGGAGGTAGACATGGGAGGACAGGGGAGGCTGGTGGAGGTAGACAGGGGAGGACAGGGGAGGCTGGGGGAGGTAGACATGGGAGGACAGGGGAGGCTGGGGGAGGTAGACATGGGAGGACAGGTCAGGCTGGGGGAGGTAGACATGGGAGGCCAGGGGAGGCTGGGGGAGGTAGACAGGGGAGGACAGGGGAGGCTGGGGGAGGTAGACAGGGGAGGACAGGGGAGGCTGGGGGAGGTAGACATGGGAGGACAGGGGAGGCCCCCAGACAGATAGACCCCCCCACCCCTCCCTCCCCCAGACAGATTGACCCCCCCCCACCCCTCCCTCCCCCAGACAGATAGACCCTCCGCCCCTCCCTCCCCCAGACAGATAGACCACCCCCACCCCCCCCTCCCCCAGACAGATAGACCCTCCGCCCCTCCCTCCCCCAGACAGATAGACCCCCCCCTCCCCCAGACAGATAGACTACCCCCCCTCCCCCAGACAGATAGACCCCCCCCCCCTCCCCCAGACAGATAGACCCCCCCCCTCCCCCAGACAGATAGACCCCCCCCCCTCCCCCAGACAGATAGACCCCCCCCCTCCCCCAGACAGATAGAATACCCCCCTCCTCCCCCAGACAGATAGACCCCCCCCTCCCCCAGACAGATAGACCCCCCCCCTCCCCCAGACAGATAGACCCCCCCCCTCCCCCAGACAGATAGACCCCCCCCCCTCCCCCAGACAGATAGACCCCCCCCCTCCCCCAGACAGATAGACCCCCCCCCTCCCCCAGACAGATAGACCCCCCCCCTCCCCCAGACAGATAGACCCCCCCCTCCCCCAGACAGATAGACCACCCCCCCCCCCCCCAGACAGATAGACCCCCCCCCTCCCCCAGACAGATAGACCCCCCCCCTCCCCCAGACAGATAGACCACCCCCCTCCCCCAGACAGATAGACCCCCCCCCTCCCCCAGACAGATAGACCACCCCCCTCCCCCAGACAGATAGACCCCCCCCTCCCCCAGACAGATAGACCCCCCCCCCCTCCCCCAGACAGATAGACCACCCCCTCCCCCAGACAGATAGACCCCCCCCCTCCCCCAGACAGATAGACCACCCCCCTCCCCCAGACAGATAGACCCCCCCCCCTCCCCCAGACAGATAGACCCCCCCCCCTCCCCCAGACAGATAGACCCCCCCCCCCTCCACCAGACAGATAGACCCCCCCCCTCCCCCAGACAGATAGACCCCCCCCCCCTCCACCAGACAGATAGACCCCCCCCCTCCCCCAGACAGATAGACCACCCCCCCCCCCCCCAGACAGATAGACCCCCCCCCTCCCCCAGACAGATAGACCCCCCCCCTCCCCCAGACAGATAGACCCCCCCCCCTCCCCCAGACAGATAGACCACCCCCCTCCCCCAGACAGATAGACCCCCCCCCCCTCCCCCAGACAGATAGACCCCCCCCCTCCCCCAGACAGATAGACCCCCCCCCCCTCCCCCAGACAGATAGACCCCCCCCCTCCCCCAGACAGATAGACCCCCCCCTCCCCCAGACAGATAGACCCCCCCCCCTCCCCCAGACAGATAGACCCCCCCCCCTCCCCCAGACAGATAGACCCCCCCCCTCCCCCAGACAGATAGACCCCCCCCTCCCCCAGACAGATAGACCACCCCCCCTCCCCCAGACAGATAGACCCCCCCCCTCCCCCAGACAGATAGACCCCCCCCTCCCCCAGACAGATAGACCCCCCCCCTCCCCCAGACAGATAGACCCCCCCCCTCCCCCAGAGAGATAGACCCCCCCCTCCCCCAGACAGATAGACCCCCCCCCTCCCCCAGACAGATAGACCCCCCCCTCCCCCAGACAGATAGACCCCCCCCTCCCCCAGACAGATAGACCCCCCCCCTCCCCCAGACAGATAGACCCCCCCCTCCCCCAGACAGATAGACCCCCCCCCTCCCCCAGACAGATAGACCCCCCCCCCCTCCCCCAGACAGATAGACCCCCCCCCCTCCCCCAGACAGATAGACCCCCCCCCTCCCCCAGAGAGATAGACCCCCCCCCTCCCCCAGACAGATAGACCCCCCCCCCTCCCCCAGACAGATAGACCCCCCCCCCTCCCCCAGACAGATAGACCCCCCCCTCCCCCAGACAGATAGACCCCCCCCCTCCCCCAGACAGATAGACCCCCCCCCCTCCCCCAGACAGATAGACCCCCCCCCTCCCCCAGACAGATAGACCACCCCCCCCTCCCCCAGACAGATAGACCCCCCCCTCCCCCAGACAGATAGACCCCCCCCTCCCCCAGACAGATAGACCCCCCCCCCTCCCCCAGACAGATAGACCCCCCCCCCTCCCCCAGACAGATAGACCCCCCCCCTCCCCCAGACAGATAGACCCCCCCCCCCCCCACAGAAAGGCCTACTGTTCACGCCAGCAGGTCCATTCTAGTGACTGCAGCATGTTTGACCGCAGCATGTTTGACTGCAGCATGTTTGACTGCAGCATGTTTGACACTCTGAACGAACATCAAGATTACTGGAACACTAACCGAATGGAAACTGTGAGTGTTCTTTCCCCCTGCCACACACACACACACACACACACACACACACACACACACATGCACACACACACACACACACACACACACACAACATTGGACATCAAGTCCAATGTCCAAGAACCAGCTTCACATGGGGCAGAACATTCAGGAGAACAAACCTCCACTAATGTTGCCCAGTTAGATGAATGGGTCCGGTCCTGGTGTTCTGTGGTCTCCTAACCCGAGCCCAACACATACCCCTCCGTCCTCCTGTCACGGACAAGACCAACTGGGCTATTTTCAACCCCCCACCCGCCCACCCCCCTCGAGGGAGATCGGACCTTCAGACTTCAATGTAATTATCTGAGCAATTTCTTCTTCTGGTGAGGAAATTAGATTCCGTCCGTCTTGTCTCGTTCCTCCCTCCACGCTCGCCTCGTGTGAAGTTATTTATTCAGACTGACCTGTGTGGTCGAGCGCCCGGGTTGTATGACACCCCCCCACACCCCCACCCCCCCTATCAACACAAAGCACGGAGGGTCTTCCTGAGTTTCTGCTTCTAGAACTCAGGATCGTTTAAACAGAATGTTTCAGAACCACCTGATCGTTGACCTCTGACCTGACTGGATTCGCGGAGCTGTCTCAGGTTGCACGGCGGGGAGGGTAGGGGAGGGGGGGCCTCGGGGAGAGGGGAGGTGGGTGGGGGGGGGGGACAGGTTGGACATTGGCTCATCCCTTTGGCGGTGTGGGATGGGAGCGAAGCGCGTGTGTTCTACAGCACCGCTGGGACCAGGGTCCAGATCTGGAACACTGTTTGTTTGGGGCTGGCCAGATGGATCAGATAATAATATTAATAATAATAATAATAATAATAATAACTTTAATTTATATAGCGCCTACAGGTTGAATGCCGCGGTGGACAGGTGGGTTTTAAGGGCAGCTTTGAACATGTCCAGGGTTGGAGAGTCGCGGATATCCTTGGGTAGAGAGTTCCAGAGGGTGGGGGCTGCTACACTAAAGGCTCTGGACCCGAAGGTCCGGAGTTAGGCGCTGGGTTGGATGAGGAGGCCCGTGTTAGAGAACCTCAGAGTTCTGGATGGGGTGTAGTGGTGGAGGAGATCAGAGTTCTGGATTGGGTGTAGTGGTGGAGGAGATCAGAGTTCTGGATGGGGTGTAGTGGTGGTGGAGGTCAGAGTTCTGGATGGGGTGTAGTGGTGCAGGGGGTCAGAGTTCTGGATGGGGTGTAGTGGTGGTGGAGGTCAGAGTTCTGGATGGGGTGTAGTGGTGCAGGGGGTCAGAGTTCTGGATGGGGTGTAGTGGTGCAGGGGGTCAGAGTTCTGGATGGGGTGTAGTGGTGGAGGAGATCAGAGTTCTGGATGGGGTGTAGTGGTGGAGGAGATCCGAGTTCTGGATGGGGTGTAGTGGTGGAGGAGGAGATCAGAGTTCTGGATGGGGTGTAGTGGTGGTGGAGGTCAGAGTTCTGGATGGGGTGTAGTGGTGGAGGAGATCAGAGTTCTGGATGGGGTGTAGTGGTGGAGGAGGTCAGAGTTCTGGATGGGGTGTAGTGGTGGAGGAGATCCGAGTTCTGGATGGGGTGTAGTGGTGGAGGAGGAGATCAGAGTTCTGGATGGGGTGTAATGGTGGTGGAGGTCAGAGTTCTGGATGGGGTGTAGTGGTGCAGGGGGTCAGAGTTCTGGATGGGGTGTAGTGGTGGTGGAGATCAGAGTTCTGGATGGGGTGTAGTGGTGGAGGAGATCAGAGTTCTGGATGGGGTGTAGTGGTGGAGGAGATCAGAGTTCTGGATGGGGTGTAGTGGTGGAGGAGATCCGAGTTCTGGATGGGGTGTAGTGGTGGTGGAGGAGATCAGAGTTCTGGATGGGGTGTAGTGGTGGTGGAGGTCAGAGTTCTGGATGGGGTGTAGTGGTGGTGGAGATCAGAGTTCTGGATGGGGTGTAGTGGTGGTGGAGGTCAGAGTTCTGGATGGGGTGTAGTGGTGGAGGAGATCAGAGTTCTGGATGGGGTTGGTGCAGGGGGTCAGAGTTCTGGATGGGGTGTAGTGGTGGTGGAGGACCTCAGAGTTCTGGATAATATTCTTTAAAATCTAATATAACCAGAAATAACAACAATGACAAATGGTTCGACAACGAGTGTCAAAACCTCAGAAAGGAACTAAGGAACCTATCAAACCAGAAACATAGAGACCCAGACAACCAGAGCACACGTCTTCACTATGGTGAAACATTAAAACTGTATAAAAATACATTAAAGAAAAAAAGGGACCATCATGTTAGAAACCAGCTACACTCTATAGAGGAATCCATAAAAACAAACAAATTCTGGAGAAAATTGAACACTCTAAATAAACAAAAACATGAGGATCTACCCATCCAAAATGGAGATATATGGGTAAATCACTTCTCCAATCTCTTTGGTCCAATGGAGAAAAATAAACAGCAAAGACACATACAAGATAAACTACAAAGTTTAGAGTCAGCCATAAAAGACTACCAGAACCCGCTAGACTCTCCAATTACACTAAAGGAAGTACAGGACAAAATAAATTCACTCGAAACTAAGAAGGCCTGTGGTGTCGATGGCATCCTAAATGAAATGCTAAAATTCACAGACGTCAAATTCCAATTGGCTATATTAAAACTCTTCAACATTGTCCTTAGCTCTGGGATCTTCCCCAATATTTGGAACCAAGGATTGATAACGCCGCTCCACAAAAGTGGAGATAAATCTGATCCAAATAACTACCGTGGGATCTGTGTCAACAGCAACCTTGGGAAAATCCTCTGTATGATCATCAACCACAGACTCCTACATTACCTCACTGTAAACAATGTCCTAAGCAAATCCCAAATTGTTTTTTTACCAAAGTATCGTACAACAGACCATATATTCACCCTCAGCACCCTAATTGACAACCAAATAAACAAAAACAAAAAAGCCTTTAATTCAATTTGGCACAAAGGTCTGCTATTCACACTGTTGGAAAATGGTGTTGGAGGAAAAACCTACGACATCATAAAGTCAATGTACACTAACAACAAGTGTGCTGTTAAGATTGGCAAAAACCACACAGACTTCTTTTCCCAAAGCCGGGGGGTTAGACAGGGATGCAGCTTGAGTCCAACCCTCTTCAACATCTATATCAACAGTTTGGCAAAAACATTAGAACAGTCTGCAGCACCTGGCATCCCCCTAGTAGACACAGAAGTCAAATGTCTACTGTTTGCTGATGACCTGGTGCTGCTGTCCCCAACCAAAGAAGGGCTACAACAGCACCTCAACCTTCTATACCAATTCTCCCAGACCTGGGCCTTGACAGTGAATCTCACTAAGACGAAAATTATGATTTTCCAAAAAAGATCCAGCCTCCAGCACCACAAATTCAAATTCTTCCTAGATACAATTGCCCTAGAACAGTGGTTCTCAACCTTTTTTGGGCCAGCGCCCCCCTGTCCATTATCCAGGCCTCTTACCGCCCCCCCCCATCAAAAAAAGTAGGCTTATTTTCTTCCCTAACTATTAATGTTGACTAATATTCTGTGTTATATAATTTAAAAAGCATGTCACTGAATGCCAAATAATAGATTGGATTTAACTGGGCAGTTGGAATATCATTATCATTAGTTTACCAGAGAGCAGAAAAGCCATGTGAATGTGAATAAAAATGCTGTTTCTGAGTGTTAAACAAACTCAGACATGTCTGATGCAGAACAAACAGTAGGCTGCAGAACTGTACATTACAACTATCATTGTTAGTTTTTTTTAAGTGTGCTGGTGTTGCATTTCTCCAAATTACTGTTTTATGATGCTAATAATTATTCATTTTTTATTGGACTTTGGGGGGGGGGGGCTGGTGTCACAATATGGTGGCAAATGCTAGGGGGCTATTATTTTAATATTTAGTATTTTCGTATATATTGGTATCTGTTACTACTAAAAATGAAGAAGAGTTCTTGAGCAAATTTAAGACTTGTTTATTCAAAAAAAGCAGGTTACACAGCATGGCCCCTCAATGGAGCTGATGGTCCGAATCGGTCACAGGATATTAAGTCAAAGATATGGATATGAAGGAAAAGAGGATATGAATAAAAAGAGAAAGAGTCCCTCTGTGTACAGGATTTTATACCCCCCCCTTGTCACTGTCGCTGAGCCAATCAAAACAGAGTCCACGTCATTTTAATTTGGTTAGATACAAAGTTTTACCAGTGAGATCATAGTAGGTGAGGTCATTTTCTGTCCTGTAAATAGGATGTTATTGTCTTATTATAATGCAATTCACCCTATGGTCTAATACAATTCTAATGCAATTTATATTATTATATCTTCCCATGATGATATTACAGCCTCTGCACATGCATGTCAAAAGGCCATTGTGTGTATTAGAGGGCCATTGCTGAAAATACACGACACAGCCCCCCTCGGAACACGCAGAGTGTGTTCCGAAACTAAACGACAGACAGAAAAACTACATCAACCCATCAACTACATCAACAACATCAACACATCAACACATCAACACATCAACACATCAACACATCAACATTAAACCACACTCAGTTCATCATGCATAATACAAAAACTGAGATACAGAAATTTCCAACGACCGATGTTTCCCTCGTCCTCGAAGCGGCAGGGTCAGAGGTTGCTAGCACATGGCCCCAGTTGGAGAACAGCCTTTACCGCTGTCTCAGATTGATAACACTTCCATAGTCAGGAGCTTCCATTGTCGCGTAACCATTACATCACTTCACAACCGACATCAATCACATGATATAGAAAGAAACAAACAGGAACCGAAGCAAACAATCACAAAACATCACTTAATAAACAAATCATCAAAAGAGGAAACAAAATCAGAAAGCAAAGCAGAATCCAGCTTTTGCTCATCAGCTATGTCGGCCATCATTAAAGCATTAACCGGAACATCAGAAATACACTTTCCAAAACATTTGATTAAAATACCAAGTAACATAATACAGATGATAATGACAACAAGAATAATAGCGACGGACCTGATCATATTACCAATACCTGAAAAAGCAGAATCAAAGAAATCCAATGTATTCCAACCGTGTTCTTTACGTAAATCCTCTATACCCTTTTTGTTAGATTCATGGAAATCATACAGAGCGTTACCAGAATCCGAAATATAACTGCAACATTCACCGCCTATCAAAGCACAAGTACCACCCTGACTGGCCAAAATAATGTCCAAAGCCATTCTATTTTGGAGAGCTACATTCTTAGTTTCAGTCAATTCAGTAGCCAGGGCAGATACTACAGCATCCGAAGCATTAATGTGTTTTTCAAGAACGGATGATAGGGCACTTAATTCAGTCTGAGAGTTGTAGACACCATAACTTGGGAATATTAGGCCAAAAAACTTCTGAGCGGTAGATAACGCCCTACGACTACGATGGGTTGCTTGTTTGTGAAGTACAGACATCTCCTCCCGAGTAACTTTCCTAATCAAAGGTATCAGATGAGCTAAATAACAAAGACCCTCACTCAAAGCAGGAAGCTTAGAGAATGCATTATTATCACACACAAGAAACACACCCTCCGGGAGTTGAAGCTCCGTACCAGGATACACGAAAATGACACCACCTATACAAGACGCGGCCCCTAGCTGACGAAGCGCGCTGCCCTTGAGCCGAGATTGTATGTCAATACAGGTTGTAATATTTACGAGAGGCATGACCTTAAGCTGCGTGGTGCCTTTCTGCCGTCTGGTAGTATTGGTATCATGTAATTTCATTTGAGGCACCATAGCACAATCAACAACTTTACATTTCAATCCAGAAATAACAACTGAGCCTCTCCACCGTGTAGAAGTCACACTCCCAGAACATGACAGATGAGGACTCAATGCAGTACCATTCAATTGAACGAACATAGCTTGGATAATATATATCTTCTTCGGACCTGTTGGTTGTGACAAATGTGTAAGCCTATCAATAATAACCTTCCCCACACCGCTAGGCCTATGGTGTTCGTTAACTGCTGCTGTCAGACGTTCCAACACACCAATATCCACACCTGCATAGGAAGAATTTAAAGGAACCAGAATCGTGCTGGGCTGACAAGAAGAGCTCTGGTTCTTGCCCTGTAAAACAAATTGGGCTAAACCCTGCCAATTATAATGAAACCATTCTGCTTTAGTTAGCGGTATGGGGGAAAACATAGGGGCAGATGTACTTACAGGGACCTGTTGACAAATCCAGCAATCAGAATAATTCATTTTTGAAGCAAAATCTTTCATGATACTAGTGGCAGAATTAGGGTGGGACCGTGTCCCCAGGTGATTAGAATCATATAACAAATAATCGTCAGTAGCGACTACAATCGCCTTCGTAGAAGCCTTCACAGCAACATTTTCAACCTTTCCTGGTAACTCAACGTGAACATATTCATGCACAAATTTCTCACAGTCCAACCTATAGTAGTGTGGAAAGTCAGGAGTGTTCCTACAAACTTTGTCCTTGAAATTGTTGGATTTACTAGACACCTGTTCACCGATATTACGTCTAGCACACCAATACGAGTTCAACACCTTGTCAACATTAGTTAATGTCACACGAGTTTCTTGCGTGTTGCTTGAGTGTTGATTAAGTGTAACATATTTAGCATCCAGTAAATACCACTCGTCCGCTTCGGTGGTATAGATCAAACAATCATCAACAGTACAACGTGAATGTGGGCAAACAAAAGCTCTACCTGCTGTGATCATTCTTCTCTGACGTCCAGGCATAACAGTGTGTGAGTGAAGTGTAACATTGTCCAAAGAAGTCAATGGGGTAGGAACACTAAGGGGTATATTAGTCTCTGAAACGGCATGGCTTGAGTTTCCCCCTAATTGGCCTCGGTGTATCACGGGATCTGTCTGGTTGGGGTGTATCACTGACAGGTCTGTGTCTCTCAATGGTACCTTGGTCCGGGCAGCCGCCCGGGTTGCTGACATCTCCGTCTGGAGCATTGTCAGGGTCGGAAGGGGTGACAACAGGGGCAACACCAGGCTTGGTAGAACCCCCAAGAGGGGTGTCGCAGTCACTGGCTCCTTCACGATCTCCATTGGCCCACTCATCTCTGGGCTGGACAGGGTCTGGGACGAGGCCCCCGGCATCATCTGCATCACGGCGCAGATACTCACCAACATCTTCGTCAGCCTGGATGTCCAAGCTGTGGACTTCCTCGTCCCCAGGGGTCTCCTCACCATCCTGCTGAGGCTCTCCCTCATCGTCCTCATTGGGTGCCTTGATGCAGTGATGAACGTGATACCAGGTGGGGGACCCCTTGATTTGGATGGCAGTCCCAGTGCACCGAACGACCTCGTATGGTCCTTCCCGTCGAGCCTCATGCCACTTCCGTCTGTAGACCTTCACGTATACTTTGTCACCCGGTTGCAACGCGTCCTTCCTCTCCTGTGCGTTCACCTCCTCTTCACGTTCCTGTTTGTGGAGCACATAAGAAGAGATACTCTTTTGCCGGTTAGTCATGTACTGTACATAGGCTTTCATGTCACTCTCCAAGAGAGCCAAACTTGGCCCTTTCCCACTGGTTCGTGCACAGGGAGCTGTCATTATTCTCCCCATAGCCAGTTCATGGGGAGTCAAGTGCAGCCCTCGAATCTCACTGGAACGACAGGCCATCAATGCAAGAGGGAGTCCTTCCACCCAATTAAGACCTGTATGCTGACAGACCTTAGAAAGACGGTTCTTAAGGACCCCGTTCATCCTCTCTACCATCCCCTGGCTTTGAGGTGAGTAAATACACCCAAATCTCTGCTTGATTCCCAACTTTTGTAGTATAAGCTTTACCGTCTTATCCACAAATTCCTTACCATTGTCTGACGCTATCCTATCTGGAATTCCAAACCTAGGTATGAATTCCCTGCATAGGAACTTTGCTACAGACTGAGCATCCTTTTTTCGAGTGGGGCATGCTTCTACCCATCTGCTGAACCTGTCCACTACAACTAACATGTACCTGTATCCTGCAACAGGACGAATCATGTCCACATAGTCAATCACCAAATGTTTCATTGGCCCGTTTGGGGTAGGGATATGCCCAGTTCCCACTGGTATTCCAGGTCTGATATTGTTTTTCAAACAGACCACACATTGACCAAGGATATGGTCTATTTGTTCCAATAAATATGGAGCCCAAAAACCATATTCCTTGGTGATCTTGCGTCTTACCTCCCCCCTGGCCACATGTGCTAATCCATGGGCTTCCTGTATCAGCATGCCTAATAAATCTGGGGGTGCCACAACCAGTCCCTCATGATTTCTCCATAGACCTGTGTCATCCTGACTAGCCCCCCTTGTTAACCATAGGTTTTTGTCTAGCGCATTTGCCCCACTCTGTAACATCAACAAATCCTCAAGCGTGACCATGCCCTGTAACTGTGCTTCATGTGTGACCAGCAGAACTTTACCTGCTTTGTCTGCTCCTGTAATGGCTTTGGCTGCATCATCTGCAGCCCTGTTACCTTGTGTGACATGTGATGAGTCAGATCTGTGTGCGGCACACTTCACTATGGCTAATTCCCTTGGTTTCATCATGGCTTGTAACAGCTTCATGATTTGAGCGTGGTGCTGAATAGGCGAACCATCAGTTTTCTTAAAACCCCGTCCCTTCCATACAGCTCCATGTAGATGACACACATTATGGGCGTAGGCAGAGTCGGTGTACACTGTCACTCTTCAACCGGTTCCCAAGTTGCATGCTTCTGTGAGGGCAATCAACTCAGCCAATTGAGCTGAACAAGGCTGAGGAACAGCCTCGGCTTGTTCCACAATGAACCCTGAATTTTGGGATCGGACTATGGCATACCCAGCACGTAAACTTTCTCCTACCCGGTAACAAGATCCATCAGTCCAATACTCAACGTCAGCTTCCTTTAAAGGCAAAGCTAGTAGATCTGCTCTAAGCTTAGAGTACCTCATAGCTTCCTTCACACAATCGTGTGGTTCCCCATCTTCTGGGGTTGGCAAGGTCTCTGCTGGGTTAAGTGTGTTACATCTTAGTAATGTTACATCTTCCCTTTCCAACATCCTGTAATAATTCCTAATCCTAGGCATCGTCAAAGTATACTTGCCTTGATTCAAAAGATTCCTTAGACTGTGGTGGCAGAGAATGGTAATTGGGTACCCCATTGTTAAGGTTGTTGCCTTCTCGTACATAAGATATGCCCCGGCCATTGCTCTGTAGCATGGCGCGAAACCCATTTCTACCTCTGAATATGCGACAGAGTAATAGGCTATGGGCTGTGGACTAGGTCCAATGCCTGTTGGTTGCGTAAGAACAGCGCAGGCATACTTCCCTTTGGCTGAAGAAGAAACATACAATCCAAATTCTTTGGAATAATCTGGAAGCGCTAAAGCTGGCGCTTCTTGCAATTTGTGTTTAATTGTCTCAAACGCCAAATCAGCTTCCCTTGTCCAAGTAATGCAACATTGGAGTTTATCACTACCTGTTTCCTTAATCATCCCCCTCAATGGAGCGACCAGTCTAGTGTAATCCTCCACCCATGCTGAACTATACCCAGTAATGCCCAAAAACATCATCATTTCCCTAACCGTTCGTGGTTTTGGAGCCTTCTGAATAGCTTCCAAGTGTTCGTTAGTGACACTGCGATGTCCCTGTGTAATAGATTGTCCTAAGTAAGTTACCTTTTCCTGGCAATACTGTAGCTTCTTTTTAGACACCTTGTGTCCCTTCTCCGCCAAAACCTTTAACAGTTTAACGGAATCCCTGTGACATGTTTCTTCATCTGGGGCACAAAGGAGTATGTCATCCATGTACTGAATGGCAGTACTACTTATCGTCTGCCCTAACCCGTCTAAGTCCTCCTTCAAGACCTGATTAAAAACATGAGGACTGTGTTTGTACCCTTGTGGCATTCTGGTATATTGATAATGTTGACCTTTGTAGGTAAACCCAAATAACCCTTGACTTTCTACACTAAGAGGTATAGAAAAGAAAGCCCCGCATAAATCAATCACTGTAAATACTTTGGCTGTAGATGGAATCTGAGTCAACAGCACATGAGGATCAGGAACTTCAGCTGGATAGCTGACAACTACCTCATTCACAGCCCGTAGGTCATGTACCAGACGATATGAACCATCAGGTTTCGTTACTGGCAGAAGAGGTGTGTTACTTAACGGATATTGAGTTATCTTCAAGACTCCTGCCTCTAACAATCCTTTGATCTGTGGCTCAATTCCATCAATTGCTTCCTGCTTCAATGGGTATTGGTTTTTCCAAGGGGGTTTTGCACCCGGTATGAGTTCAACTCTCAATGGACGAGCTGATTTCACAAATCCAATGTCTGTACTGTTCTTTGCCCACAGGTCTGCTGGCACATTCTGTATCATTTCTTCTCTGAGGTCTTTTTCAGGTTGTACAGGAAGGATTAGCTGGTTCATTAGCTTCACAGTCTGCGGATGTCCTATTCCTTGAGCAGAGATCATCAGTTTTGTGAACTGTCCATCAATGCTCCTCCAGATAGCAGGGTTTTCTTTTGTCGTTACAAATCTGGCTTTTTCTGAGTCTGCCATCATTGCCCCTAAATGCTTCTGTTTATAGTGTTCAGATATCATAAGTGTCACATGAGGGATGCTACCCTCAATCTTATGCTCCTGATCTAGATAAGTGTCACTGTTTATCTTCATAGCCACTCCCTGAGGGCCTAGGATTATACAACTTGTACTAAGCTGTACCTGTTTTGGCTGATGCTTCAGCCACTCATCTGGGTTTGCATCTGCAACTTCTCTAAAATACTGGAGTGTACAATGCAATGGATCAGTAGGCCTTCTGGCCTCTGACATGTGTGCCAGGATATAATTGTCCCACATCCTTGCTGGTTCCATTAGGTCTGGGCTAAGCCCTCCCACCCAATACACCATAGATGCGTTGTTGTCCATCATGACAGACAGCTGTCTGTTCTCTTGTGGCACTGTCACCCGACAGCCGTCAGGTGTGCATTTCACTGTACAGTTCAATTGGCATAGTGCATCTCTCCCTAGTAGCCCTATTGGCGTGTGTTCTGATACAAGTATTGACAGATCTGCTCCCTGTCCTTTGTACTCTAAGCTTACAAGCTCAGTAGTAGGGATCAGCTGTTTAATTCCCTCGAATCCGATTGTCTTCACATATTTCCCAGACATAGGAAGGTGCGTGGCATCTTCAGGCTTCAGACAGGTGTAGGCTGCTCCACTGTCCACCATCAATTCTAATGGACGTTGGTTGACCGACACCCATATGGTAGGTTCATCTTCAGGCCTGTTCGTCACCACCAGCTGGCACCCCCCTCTCGGATCTTCTGGGCACCCCTATAGCCCAGCTGCTGGGCCTCCGTAGGGGTTCACCACTCCTGGAGCCGGTGTAGCAGGGGGCCTATATCTTCCTTTTTGTTTCCCCCCTGCGCCCCCCTGGTTCTTCTTCCAGCAGGTACGGGCTAAGTGTCCATCCTGGCCGCATTGGAAACATGGTCCTAACATCTTCTTCCCGGCTGCGGTCCATCCCTCTTGTGGTGGTCCTTGGCCAGGCTGGTTGTATGGCTGGTACGGAACCACTTGCACCCCTGGTGGCCCCTGTGGGTATGGATACCCCCCTTGTGGCCCCTGTGGGTATGACTGGGGAGGGACAGTTTGCAGTTGCTGTGGCTGAGATGGGACCTGTAGGGCTATGGTCTGCACTCTCTCTCTGGTTTTCTTGCCTTCAGTCAATTGTACTTGAGTTAGTTTTCTGAGTGAGTCTTCGTCTTGTGCCTTCTGTATCTGAATCTTCTTTCTAAATAATTCTACTTGGTGTGCTACGTTGTCTATATAAACAGCCTTGTTCATGTGTCGTAGCCCCACCACTTCTGCTAACTTGTTCTTAACTGGGGTAGGGAGACCTTGTTGAATCTTTTCCCTGATTATGGCTTTTTCTAACGGGTTGTCTTCGGCATCCTTCCCTGTCACACTTCTCCATTGAGAGTGCACACGGGCTACAAAACCCCTGGGATTCTCATCTTCTCCCAGTGGCATCACGATGATATTGTCTGGGTGAATGTGAGTAGGGTATGTCTCTCTGATTGCCTTCCACAGCCTGCCTCTGTTTGCTGCGAAGAGCTCTGGGTCATAAACTGATGTACCGATATATTTATGAAGTCCTGCCTTCGTCAATATTTCCTGCATGGTGTCCAATCCTGTAATAAAGGCTAAGAGTCTTTTCAGGTCTCCCATCGCGGCCTGCGTCCCTGTCAGTCTCACGTCCATCTCGTTAGTCCAAGGGTGACCCCCATCTTCTAGGACTGGGAGTTTTTCGATCACTTCAGACAGATCTGTATGACCCCAAGGACGATATTCTATCTTGTTATCTCGAAACAGCACCGGGAAGATCCCCTGAATTTCCTCTTCCTCCGATGCCTTCCCTCTTGGTCTAAGGCCATAATTGCTTACTAGTGGCTTCGTTCTTTCGTCCCGCCTTGGTGTCGCTGTAGACCTTGGGAGGTTCGGCTGGGATGTATGATGTGATGACACTTGAGCTACCTGTTCTAACAGTTCCTCTATCTGTCGTATACAACTTTCCTCCTCTCTTAGGCTTCTCTCTTGGAGTTTTCTTGCCCTCTTTCTTAACTCCTCCTTATCCTTCTTCACCCTTTCTTCCTCCTCTTCCTCCGACATCTTCTTCTTTTGCTTTAAGCTCTCTTTCTTCTTCTCTATCTTCAGAGACTCCTGCTCATCTTCAGAACCACTTTCTTCTTTTCCCTCTTTACAGCGTCTTGTCCTTCCCTGTTTTTCGGCCCTGGCTATTAGTTTTCTGATCTGAGCACTGTAACCTCCCTGTGCATTGCTGTCAGCACCGGAACATTCGCCTTCACCTCCACTGCCATCTTCACTGTCATCTGTCTTGTTCTCTGGTTCGAAATCCACGGTCACTTTCGCTCTTCCCCTCTCTAGTACATTATCACCCTCATCTTTGATAGTGAAGGCTCCGTTCGTACTTAGGACGGGGACCTGAGGGTAGATCCGCTGAGAATTGTCCTCCAGTATCTTGGCATAGGGAGGAGGACTGGAGATTGGAGCTGTGTGTGAGAATGGAATGTTCACTTTCTCTTCCATTGCTTTGGCCAATTCATCTCTTTTTTCTGGATCCATGTGAGCTGTTTTCTCATTCCAAGCTAATGCTACTTTCTGCCCCTCTACCTTGAAGAGGTCTAAAATAGCTAACTCTAACCTGCGTTTCTCTGATCTAATCTTTCCTTTTTGATGCGCCTTATGTGCATTGATAAGTATCTCCAATGTTGCAATTAATTGTAAGTCAAAGGTGCCCTCTTCTGGCCATGGTTGTTCAATGTCTGCCCAACGAATATTCCATTTCGTTGACATTTTGCTAATCTCCTTAACAAGAGGATTCATTTTTTCCACTATAGCCACAGGGGATGAATTTGCTAATATTCCCTTATCTGTATTAACAGCCCTCACAATGTTACTGGGTTTGGCTCCCATGTCTGAAATATTTATACTGCTTAATATGCTGAAAATATGCTATAAGGTGTACTTTTCTTACAACCCACCTTCTGTTGCCGTATCTGCTAAACAGATGCTAGTCCAACCTTTAACTGCGTCAACTGTCTACACAGAACATTACAATTCAGAACAACGGATTGTTTCAGTGGTATTGTGTATTATTGACTTAAATGTAATCTATGTGTGTGTGTGTTTTAATTTAAATTTAATTAAAATTTTAATTCAATTTAATTTAAATTATTTAAATAATTATAACTAATTAATCACTAACACTCAATTATCACTATTAATTAATATTAATTAATTATTAATAATCACAACTAAATAATCATTCAATTTAAATTTAAATTCAATTTAATTTAAATTCAATTCAATCCAAATTTAGTTTAGTTTTAATCTAAATGTTTTTCCCTTATTGTGTATGAATGTGTATCACTTAATTGCTCAATCAATACTAATTATAGTTCAGGTCAACTTTAATTATTAAACTACAAAGGCTGTTCAACACAATTTATCAAATTACAAAGGCAGGTCACGCTCTAAGTCTTTCTGATCCACAAACCCTTGATTGATCAATCCTCAGATAGAAACTGTTCTGCTATTCTTTAATCAAAAACTGTGAAAAAGAACTTAACTTGAAATAAAAAGATGTAAAACACGAATAATGACAACAACCTGTAAAGAAATCGATTTATTTTGGAAGGAATAAAATGATTAATTATTAATTACAATCTGTAAAGAAATCGACTTGTTATTTGAAAGGAATGCATAATTAATTAGACTTAGTCATTGACACTTCATTGATGTAACCCTGTGAAAGAAAACGTTATCATTGGACTATTACAATCTGTCCACTAGATGGCAGCAAGTTCCTTCCATAGATCTGATAGGCTCAGATGGAATCTGATTCTGTAAGCAACCGAAAATGTCTTATCGATTGCTTCAGACCACCCTGCCGTGATCTTCAAGTCGCAACCTATTATTTTCTACAATCCATAAACAACCCAACCGTCAAGCGAAAAGAATGAACGATTAGTTAGAATTATTCATTATATAATCATATACATTGATTTAAAACCTGTGGAGTAATGGTTTTCATTAGACAGTTGAATTATCCATAGACCGTAAAAAACAATAGGCTGTGAAAGTAATAGGTTGTCAAGGGGCTAACTCTAATTTATCAGCTCCTCCGTGCAAGATGCAGTCTATGAATGCCTTGAACCATCTAAAATATCCCGCTGATCAATTCACTCCATCTCCAACTTTAAGTAAAATGGAGGAAAAAAGAATCCGTCTCCAGTCTCTGCTGGGCTACGCCCCTCTCCGCGCATGTGCCCGCTTTTCACCAGACTTGCGAATGAAAACTCAACAAATATCCCCAAACTACTTTAAAATACCCCAACGATCAACCCACTTTATCTCTATACCACTACAGTCTATGTGAAATGGATTTTAACTTTATCTTTTATGCAACAATCAAATTCAGGTTCCCTTTGTAGTAGAAAGGATTTTCAACTCCGTGTGTGCATGTGTGCTTTTGCAGCCTTTTTTTCTCTGAAATGAGACACACAGAAAGGGAGGGGATGGGCTCTACCCCACGGTTTTTCCTTGAAAAACCACGGTCTTCACAAACAGAGCACATTCACGACTCCGCAATATCAAGATTATCTTTCAATGCAGTTAAACGTATTATTTTCCAAATGTTTCATTCTAATGTTCTTTAATGCCTTTTTTCCACAGCCTCTGTACTTGAGCGCCTTGAGCGCCTGCAGGCATAAGGCTCGGACGGCACTAAAGTAATTAGCTCTGCTTCACAAGGACAATGGTCCTCTTGTCTTCTCAAACAGGAATTCTCATTCCTTATACATACAATAACACAATTATCAGACTCTCTTCTGATTTATCACAAGATATCAGCCCACTGTGAGAACGTCTTCCACGCAGTATTCTACTGACAGCGCATTCGCAAAACGCGCACTGAAGCAATTCATCCTTTGCTCCACAACACACACGATACTTCTACAATATCGTACAATTACACATTTATGTACAACTACAGATTTCTAAATCCGGCTCTTTAAATTCAATCCAATTGTAATTATCTTATATTTCTAACAGATACTCAACACAAATCTAAATTCTTTTGTTTAGAGCTTAAGACCATTTAATTACATCAAAGCTGGAAGTCTGACAGAGAGAGAGAGAGGGACAGAGAGAGAGAGAGAGAAAGAGAGCAGAGAAAGGGGGAGCAGAGAAAGGGGGGGAAGCAGAAGTCAATGGGTTACAGGCACAGAGGGAGAGACAGAGAGAGAGCAGAGAGAGGGCAGAGAGAGGGGGGGAATTGGCTACTTACCTCCAGGCGCTGAGAGAAGTTGAAGAGATGCAAAAATTGACGGTCACTATAATTACTTATAAGCTATTAATTTACTCGTGGACTAGGCTCGCCATTATTTCGTATATATTGGTATCTGTTACTACTAAAAATGAAGAAGAGTTCTTGAGCAAATTTAAGACTTGTTTATTCAAAAAAAGCAGGTTACACAGCATGGCCCCTCAATGGAGCTGATGGTCCGAATCGGTCACAGGATATTAAGTCAAAGATATGGATATGAAGGAAAAGAGGATATGAATAAAAAGAGAAAGAGTCCCTCTGTGTACAGGATTGTATACCCCCCCCTTGTCACTGTCGCTGAGCCAATCAAAACAGAGTCCACGTCATTTTAATTTGGTTAGATACAAAGTTTTACCAGTGAGATCATAGTAGGTGAGGTCATTTTCTGTCCTGTAAATAGGATGTTATTGTCTTATTATAATGCAATTCACCCTATGGTCTAATACAATTCTAATGCAATTTATGTTATGGGCGTCTTGCTGGCTCGGGCCCTAATGCAATTATATCTTCCCATGATGATATTACAGCCTCTGCACATGCATGTCAAAAGGCCATTGTGTGTATTAGAGGGCCATTGCTGAAAATACACGACAGTATTCTATGGTATTATTTTCATAAACTGACCACTTCGAATTTCTCATATCAAAACATATCAAAACATAACAAAGTTCCAAAGTTCAGAGCTCTGGTCTCTGGGAGCGCTCAGAGATGGGCGCTCTGACTGAAAACGCGGTTTTGTCCGAGCGAACTGACCGTTCGTGCATTTACGAACGTACCCGTAATAACACTGATGACAGCTGATCAATACAAAAGACGCTGCAGCTGATGCGTTCGTTTCCAGGACATCACAAGAGGAGCAACATATCACAAAAAAGCGATCGTATATTTTAGTTTGCAAACACATCGCAATGCTAACCTCAGAATGGCACTAGGGATAACATCCACAACAACACTTAACAGTAATACATTTATGTAATATACTGTGATGAACCTGCGAGGGGAGGGGACATTCGTAGCTGATTTCTCTAGGTTCGGTTATTGGTAAACGACAGAGAACTTTCAGGACTGGTTTATTACAATACGATCGCTTTTTTGAGATAGGTTGTTCCTGCTGTGATGTTCTGGTATGGTGGTATGGTATTAGCACTCATTTTAACTAAATTAAATAAGCTGTATTGAAAGGAAGCGAACGAAGCGAATGCAACAATTACAATGAGCCCACAAACTGAAACATAATTATGTCACTCAAGCATAGCCTACAAGGAAAACACTCATAGAAGTTGGGCATTGGTCAACATGATGTTACAGATGGGATGAACCGGGGTTCTTTCTATCGTAGCATAGTATTGCAATTTCTGCACTGTACATGAACTGTCAAGATTCTTCTACTGTACCAGTGGCGGCTGGTGCTAAAATGTTTGGGTGGGGCACAGGTTATGGGGGCATGCTCCACGGGGAAGAATATCAACTTTAAAATCTGGATTTACAGTCAATTTTAGCATGAGAATAGCTCTACCCCCCTGTACAGACCTCGTCACCCCCTCTACCCCCCTGTACAGACCTCTTCATCCCCTCTACCCCCCTGTACAGACCTCTTCATCCCCTCTACCCCCTGTACAGACCTCTCCATCCCCTCTACCCCCTGTACAGACCTCTCCATCCCCTCTACCCCCCTGTACAGACCTCTCCATCCCCTCTACCCCCTGTACAGACCTCTCCATCCCCTCTACCCCCTGTACAGACCTCTTCATCCCCTCTACCCTCCTCTACAGACCTCTTCATCCCCTCTACCCTCCTCTACAGACCTCTTCATCCCCTCTACCCCCCTGTACAGACCTCTTCATCCCCTCTACCCCCCCTGTACAGACCTCTCCATCCCCTCTACCCTCCTCTACAGACCTCTCCATCCCCTCTACCCTCCTCTACAGACCGCTCCATCCCCTCTACCCCCCTGTACAGACCTCTTCATCCCCTCCACCCCCCTGTACAGACCTCTTCATACCCTCTACCCCCCTGTACAGACCTCTTCATCCCCTCTACCCCCCTGTACAGACCTCTTCATCCCCTCTACCCCTCTGTACAGACCTCTTCATCCCCTCTACCCCTCTGTACAGACCTCTTCATCCCCTGTACAGACCTCTTCATCCCCTCTACCCCCCTGTACAGACATCTTCATCCCCTCTACCCCCCCTGTACAGACCTCTTCATCCCCTCTACCCCCCTGTACAGACCTCTTCATCCCCTCTACCCCCCTGTACAGACCTCTTCATCCCCTCTACCCCCCTGTACAGACCTCTCCATCCCCTCTACCCCCCCTGTACAGACCTCTTCATCACCTCTACCCCCCTGTACAGACCTCTTCATCACCTCTACCCCCCCTGTACAGACCTCTTCATCACCTCTACCCCCCTGTACAGACCTCTTCATCACCTCTACCCCCCTGTACAGACCTCTTCATCACCTCTACCCCCCCTGTACAGACCTCTTCATCACCTCTACCCCCCTGTACAGACCTCTTCATCACCTCTACCCCCCCCTGTACAGACCTCTTCATCACCTCTACCCCCCCAGTTTTCTCTACAATTTCTACAATTTTCTCTCTACAGTTTCTACACGTCAACGTGTACCGAAACACTTGTTTCCAACGTGGTCCTACGTTTCTCCTACACCAAGACACATACAAAGAGCATAGAAACATACAAAGAGCATAGAAACATACAAAGAGCATAGAAGATACAATCAGAATACAGTCTGCCATTCCTTCTCCCAGCATCGATTTGGTTTTCCTATCATGACTGAAGGACAGATGATTCACTTACTTACACAAGTTTGACTTCGGTAATAGGTCCAGTTGCAATATCAAGTTGGGAACAAAAGATGCCTCCTTCTAATCCATTTGTTCAATTTGTTTACAAAGTCCGGTAGTGGAAAGCAGAACAACGCATTTGTTACTTCACATCCGGCTAGCCATGTTTCCTTCTCATACCAACCCCTCGTAAATCCTCGGTTATACGATTTTCCAATTTCCCCTGCCTTTGTATAAACTTGCTTTATAATTAAATTTGGTCTGGGTGGTCCTAATTCCTTTACTGTTAATTTCTCCTGGTTGCTACGACGGCTGAACGGTGTTTCTTTTAAAGATTCAACCGAGTTGTTCAGAACATTACTAGCCATGGTGAAGCAGGTGAACGAACGTGACGCCGGCCGTATGACATGACGTAAGCACGTACGATTCTTTGTGCATGTCCCAAAACCCCATAGACAAATGACCGAATGGCCTGAAGTTACCAAAATAGATTTTACATGCAAGTCTACGAGAACAGCCTAGTGCAATTTCGTAGAGTAAAAGTTGCCCTGAAAGGGGCGGGACTTGAAGCTGATTGGAACATACTCCACAGAACACTAGCTGATTGGACTATGATATACTCCACAGAACACTAGCTGATTGGACTATGATATTCAGAAGCAACACTGTCTAGAAGTCATAGAAAAAAAATCTCTCTCTTCTCCCTTTGGTGGGGCATTGTCCAATTGCCCCTAATGAACCAGCCTCCCCTGTACTGTACAATGCAGCTTACCCAGACACATTGGAAACTATCAAAAGCTCTGCCTTTGCTAGATGAGTTTTTAGCTTCTCCATCTTCTTGATGACACTCACTTTTATTTTTTTGGGCGCTGCGCTACTGTGTCTGCGTCACAGAGCCCGGCCAAGTTCAGAGCGCTCAGAGATGGGCGCTCTGACTGAAAACACGGTTTGTCCGAGCGAACTGACCGTTCGTGCATTTACGAATGTGCCTGTAATAACACAGCTGTTTTTCATGAGAAAAATACTTTATGCGTGAACGCCCCCCAAGAACACCTCAACGCCCCCCTTTGAGAAACGATGCCCTAGAACATACAAATAATTATTCCTACCTCGGCCTAAACATCAGCACCACAGGTAGCTTCAACAAAGCTGTGAACGACCTGAGAGATAAGGCAAGGAGGGCTTTTTACGCCATCAAAAGGAACATCAAGTTAGACATCCCTATTCAAATCTGGCTCAAATTATTGGACTCCGTTATAGAACCCATTTCCCTCTATGGTTGCGAGGTCTGGGGTCCACCTGCCAACCAAGATTTTGCAAAATGGGACAAACACCAAATTGAGACTATGCATGCAGAGTTCTGCAAATCCATTCTTCGTATCCAACGCAAAACACCAAATAACGCATGCAGAGCAGAATTAGGACGATACCCACTAATTATAACAATTCAAAAGAGAGCGTTTAAATTTTACAACCACCTAAAAGAAAGTCACCCTGACACGCTCCACAACAAAGCCCTTACCCACAGAGAGACTGTAGGGAGATGCCCCCTCAGCCAGCTAGTTCTGGGACTCTCACAGTCACAAGCAGAGCCACCTATTAGACTAAACTAAATTATAAGAAAACAAAAAGAAAACTACCTGACACATTGGCAAGAATCAACCAAAAACCAGAGCAAATTGGAATGCTATTTGGCCCTAAACAGAAAATACACAGTGGCAGAATACCTGAGTACTGTGACAGACCCAAAGCTAAGGAAATCTTTGACTATGTACCGACTCAGTGAACACAACCTGGCCATCGAGAAAGGCCGCCACAGGCAGACCTGGCTCCCCAGACCAGACAGACTGTGCACCCACTGCACACAAAACCAGGTGGAAACAGAGCTGCACTTCTTAACTATGAATGAATGAATGGTCTTTATTGTCATTGCTACAGTACAGGTACCAAACAACGAAATTTAGGAGGGGTGGCTCCCCTGGTGTTAGGAAAGAAAAAAAAAAAACTTAAAAAAAAAACACAAGAAGGGAAGGAGCTGGTTTACATAAATAAAGGCTATGTACACTATCCACTATACTATACTGTACAGATAGACGACTAGGGTTGTCATATTGCACAATAGTGTTATTGCACATTTATTTAAAGTGTCGCAGTTTGCAGGCTTGAAATGTACATATTTGTGCCTCAGCACTACACCTGATTTTTTCAGTCCAGCAGCTGCCATCAATCCGTCCAGACTGTCCAGGGCCCAGAACCTAGGTCTTTGCTGTGTTCAGGGCCTGGACGGCCCTGTGGTAGAAGCTGTTCTTCAGTCTGTTTGTCCTTGCGGCCATGGTCCTGAACCGCCTTTTCGAGGGCAGCCGGGTAAAGTGTTCGTACCCAGGGTGGGTCGGGTCCCTGGAGATCTTGGAGGCCTTCCTGACACAGCGTGTGTTGTACAGCTCTTCCAGGGAGGGGAGGGGGGCGCCGGTGATCTTCTGGGCTGTTCTCACGACTCTCTGTAGCGCATTTCTCTCCGCGGTTGTGCAGCTGGAGAACCAGTTGCAGATGCCGTAGGTGAGGATGCTCTCCACTGCGCCGCGGTAGAAGGTCACCAGTATCTCCTGCTTGCTGTGTTCCTTCCTGAGGACTCTCAGGATGTATAGCCGCTGTGACGATCCACACTGGTACCACCAGTGGGCGCCAAACATCTATTGTCTTGTTGACCCTCTCTCTTGGTTCCTGATGGGCACAGGTGAAGGTGATCATCCTGATTGTCCCAGGAACTTTAAGAGGGGGTCAAATTGATGGACTCGGTCTCTTCCTTGTCGACCAGCAGCCTTCTTGGTTGTTGTTATGATTTACTTTATCATTCTTTCCATTTAACATATTATTTCTTTAATAAATCTCCTATTATTGTTCTCCATGTGTCGTCTCCCTTTTTGTCACCTTGTCCTGAGCCAGGCAAGCGTAACAAATTGGGTGCTCGTCCGGGAGTGAATTTGGTGAGAGCAATATTCTCTCCCTTTTCATAGTTGATATTCGGGATTGGATTGTTGGATTTGTCCAACTCTATATTGGGAGACCCGCATGGTTATTGTTTATAGTTATTGGGTTTTGGTTGGATTGGATGTAATGTATTGTTTAGTATATTTGGTACGTTGGTTTGGGTGCTGGTGACGAGGGGGAGCTGGCCGTCCGACTGTGCTGACAAGGACGTAACTCTTGGTATTGGCTGTGATCTTCGGCTGGAGTTTGGTGAGTGCTGTGTTCTATGCAAAGCAGAGAAGGATAGGTAGGGCGGGTGGTTTAGATACCATCAGAGCTATACGTGAACCCCCGTGCTAGGAGTAGAAGCGCTTAACGCTTGTTTATTGTTTTCGTTTGTTATTTTTGGTGTGTTGAACGCGGGGGCGCCACCAGGCATTTGCTTGGTGGAAGAGTTGCATGTGAACGCACTGAAGACTAGCTGAGTGGTTAGTCAGTCATTACTGAGTTAGATGCGGGGCAGCTCTTACGAAGTATGTTAGTTACTTTTCTGTTTTGTATGTGTGCACAGTTACTCGCTTTAAATGGGCTGAAGATTATGGCTGATATGGGAGTAGTTTATAGGAGGAGTTTGTAATAGGAGGGGAGATTCCCGTTTGTTAGGGTTGGTTAATATTGGTTATTTGATTATATTGAGTTATGGATGTTTTTGAGGAGTTTGTGGCAGCTCCGTCGGTCGATGGATTGTTACAGTTAACGAAGGAACAACTGTGGAAGGTTGTGGAACATTATGAGGTTAAGCTTGAGGTGGTGAAAGGCCGAGCAAAGAAACAGGACGTAGTGGAGGCTTTACAGACTACGTTAATTAATAGGGGCATACTAAAGGGTAAATTGTCTGTCCCTAAAATATCCGTTGGGGTTGCATCTGGGTCCACTGAGTTAACATTTGATCAACAGAAGGAATTGTTAGCATTACAGATGGAATCACAGACGCGAGAGCGTGAATTTCAGATGCAAGAGCGTGAATTTCAGACGCGAGAGCAGACGCGAGAGCGTGAGTTTCAGGCACAAGAGCGTGCGAGGGACAGGGAATTGGAGTTGGATAAATTAGCTCTTGAACGGGAGCGCCTTAGGTTGATTGCTGAGGGAAAGTTATCTGACGGTGGAGGTGGCGATTCGAGTAATTCAAAGAGGGATAATATGTCTGTCATGGTTAGACTGTTGCCAAAGTTTAATGAAAAAGATCCTGATGTATTCTTTTCACTGTTTGAGAGTGTTGCCGACGATAGGGACTGGTCTACTTCAGACCGCACCGCATTACTACAGAGTGTGCTTATTGGCCGAGCTCAGGAAGCTTATATTGCTCTTAATGGTAGAGAGAGGAAAGATTATGATACAGTTAAGGCCGCTATCCTTAGGGCTTATGAACTTGTTCCTGAAGCTTACAGACAGCGGTTTAGACAATGGAAGAAACATGACAAACAAACTCATGTTGAGGTTGTAAGAGAACTAACCAGCCATTTCAATCGTTGGTGCGTGGCGGTAGAGGTGAATACTCTGGAGGATCTGGCAAATTTGATTATTCTGGAACAGTTTAAAACCATTGTCCCTGATCGCATTGCCACTTACGTTAACGAACACAAGGTGAAAACAGCAGGTCAAGCCGCGGTGTTGGCAGATGAATTTGTACTGACTAATAAGAGTCAGTTTGGTGAACATCGTTTTCGTAGCGAGGGGAGCCGTAGACAAAATCCGACCGTGACTGACCTATTGGTAAATCGTACACAATTCCCTAACGAAGGTCCTGGTTATTCTGTCCCCTTTTCAAAGTCGGAGCATGGCAGTCAGAGTAGAGTAGATCCTAACTCGACATGCAATTATTGCCTTGAGAAGGGTCACTGGAAACAGGAGTGTCCTGTCCTAAAAGGAAAGAAAACCTACAGTGGGAAGGGGGGCTCTGTTAGACCGTTGGCTCTTGCAGTGCATGCTTGTGGGGCAGGAGTAAGAGTGTCTGGGGTTGCCGAGGGGTCTCCCTTTAAACCAGGGGTGATGGCATCCTCAGTATCCAGCCCACCTGCGGCTACTGAGTTGGCGGGGGCATTACAGGGCTCTGCCTCCATACAGATTAGCGAGGAGGATCCTGATTTTGGCCCGTTTATTACTACAGGTTTCGTTTCTCTGGTGGGAAGCCCACAGAAAGTGCCTGTCCAGATACTTCGTGATACAGGGGCTTCAGAATCGTTTATATTGGAATCGGTTTTAACATTCTCTCAGGAGTCAAGTGTGGGGACCAGCGTTTTGATTAGAGGGATGGGGATGCAGACTTTGTCTGTCCCCTTGCATGAAATTGAGCTTTGCTCTGATCTGGTCCAGGGGGTAGTGACCATTGGTGTTCGACCCTCTCTGCCTGTGGTGGGTGTGGCAGTCATTTTAGGAAATAACCTGGCTGGAGGAAGAGTGTGGAGTGATGTGCCCCCACCTCTGGTAGTTAGTTCTGGGTTTACACGACCAACAGGACCCGACCTAAGTGTGAAGGAGTTTCCTGAGGTTTTTACTGCCTGCGCCATGACTCGTGCTATGAGTTGCATGGACCCTAAAATTGATGATGGTAAAGAGTCTGATAAGTTCACTCCTGACAATTCTGTTTTTCAGTTACCAGATCTGCCGCCGTCTTTGTCTCGGAGTGAGTTGATTTTAGCCCAACAGGAGGATCCTGAGCTGAAGCTGCTGCTCAGTGGGATTCAGCCTAAGGATGAGCTGGAGAGCTCTGAAAGTGGTTGTTTTCTCTTGGAGGATGTGTTGGTTCGTCAATGGCTTCCTCATAATGATTGTTCTGTGAGTGACCCAGTTTTCCAGGCAAAATTTACTGGTCCCTACTCTGTTGTACGACAGGTGTCCGAACAGAATTATTTGATCGATGCCCCTAGCCGTAGAGGGTCTACACAGACCACAGTGCATGGGGTGTCTCCATCTCCGTCCACTCCTGTCGTAGCAGCAGGAGGGGAGGAGGATGTGAGTGGGCCTGGAGACGGTGTTTTGCGTCCTCGGCTTAAGACCATGAGACATTGGCTGATTTATGTGTTATTGTTTGAGTACTGTTTGGTTTCTGTTTGGCACTGGTTTGGGCTCTGCAGCACTTTGATGTTTATGTGGGAGGGGGGGGTCCCATCCAGTGGTCGTTTGTTCAGATCATAACCCCCTGACCTTTTTGCATACTTTGCAGAGTCCGAGCCAGCGCCTTACCAGGTGAATCAATGCTGCCGGTCTAAAACTCTTGTCCTTAATCTCTCTTTCTCTTGCTCCTCCCTCCTTAAATAGAGCTTTTCCAGGTACCAGGAATTGCTGGAGGGTGGGCAGGTTGTAGGGGAGGTTGGGATTTGACGTTTAGGCTGTGTGTGGCAGAGATCACCGTTTTTTTGTTGCCATAGACTCTTGTTATTATTTGTATTATTTGTAATCTGGGAAACAAATTAGCAGAGACCTTTTTAGTAGGCCTCTGTTTTAAGGGGGGGGATGTGACGATCCACACTGGTACCACCAGTGGGCGCCAAACATCTATTGTCTTGTTGACCCTCTCTCTTGGTTCCTGATGGGCACAGGTGAAGGTGATCATCCTGATTGTCCCAGGAACTTTAAGAGGGGGTCAAATTGATGGACTCGGTCTCTTCCTTGTCGACCAGCAGCCTTTTTGGTTGTTGTTATGATTTACTTTATCATTCTTTCCAGTTAACATATTATTCTTTAATAAATCTCCTATTATTGTTCTCCATGTGTCGTCTCCCTTTTTGTCACCTTGTCCTGAGCCAGGCAAGCGTAACACCGCTGTTGTGCCTTCTTGATGGTGGCTTTTGTGTTGTCCTTCCAGGTCAGGTCATCCCGCATGTGCATCCCCAGGAATCGGAGGGTTGAGACTCTCTCCACGCTCTCTCCGTCGATGAGCAGGGGCTGGATCTCTGACTTTTTCCTCCTGAAGTCTACGATGATTTCCTGGGTCTTTGACTTGTTCAGCAGCAGGTTGTTAACCTTGCACAGCTTGCTCAGTTGCTCTACTTCATCCCTGTACGCCGCCTCGTCCCCCCCCGAGATGCATCCCACCACGGTGGTGTCGTCTGCAAACTTTACGATGGAGTTGCTGGGGTGGACGGGGGTGAAGTCGTAGGTGTAGAGGTTGTAGAGGATGGGGCTTAGCACGTAGCCCTGGGGGGACCCAGTGCTGAGTCTGAGGGCTGTGGAGGTGTGGGGGCCCACCCGGTCGGTCAGGAAGTCCTTGATCCATGCACATATAGAGTGTGATAGACCCAGGTCTAGTAGTTTGGTCACTAGCCTGTCTGGAAGGATGGTGTTGAAGGCGGAGCTGAAGTCCACAAAGAGCAGTCTCGCGTAGCTGTTTCCCCTCTCCAGGTGGGATAGAGTGGCGTGGAGAGTCGTCGCGATGGCGTCCTCTGTGGACCTGTGGGCTCTGTAGGCGAACTGGTATGGATCCAGGTTGGGCGGGAGGCGTGTGAGTATGTGGGCCCGGACTAGTTTCTCGAAGCACTTCATGATGATTGGTGTGAGTGCCACCGGGCGGTAGTCGTTTAGGCAGCTCACCATGCTTTTCTTCGGGACTGGGATGATAGTTGAGGTTTTCAGGCAGGGTGGGATGGTGGCCTGGGACAGGGACTGGTTGAAGATGTTGGTGAAAACCCCGGCCAGCTGGTCGGCGCAGTCCCTCAGCACCCGTCCCAGGACGCCATCCGGCCCCGAGGCTTTCCTGGGGTCCACCGCCTTCAGCACGCATCTCACTTCATGCTCTGTGAGGGTGAGGCTGCTGAGAGCTGGAGAGAGTGGTGTTTGTGTTGTGGTTACCTCCGTTCGCCCCTCGTCGAACCGGGCGTAGAAGGTGTTCAGCTTTCCCGCCAGCAGGGGGTCGTCCTCTGCGGCTGTGAGCCTGTTGGCTCTGAAGTTTGTCATGTGCTGAACCCCCTGCCACATCCGCCTGGAGTCGTTGCTCAGGAAGCATTCCTCAATCTTCTCTCTGTGGTCTGCCTTGGCCGCTTTGATTCCGCGCTTTAGGTTAGCCCTGGTGGTGCTGTACAGCGGTGTGCTCTTCCCTGCGAAGAAGGCGTTGTCCCTCTCGTTGATCAGTTTTTGGACCTTCCCAGTCATCCATGGCTTCGTGTTGGGGTAGACCCGGACCCGTTTGTCCACGGTGACTGAGTTGGTGCAGTTCACTATGTGGTTCAGAACCGACGACGTGAACTGTTCCAGGTCCTCATGCTCATATTCCTGCCATGGGGTGTCATTTAGGCAGATCTGCCGTGGAGCGGACCCTTCTGGCCAGGTTCTGACAGTCTTAGTGGTGATGGGAGCACTTTTCCCCATGGTAGTGTATGCAGGTTGGTGTATACCTTGTCCAGTGTTTTTTCTCCTCTTGTTGCACATTTAACATGCTGATAGAACTTGGGTAGTACTGCCTTCAGGTCGACATGATTGAAGTCTCCTGCTATAATGTGAATTGCCTGTGGATCTGTGCTTTGTTGACCACTGATGACGTCATATAGCCGCGCCAATGCTAAGCTACCGTCTGCATCTGGTGCAATATAAACGCTTGTAATATACACTGCATTGAATTCTCTCGGTAGGTAAGTGGGTCGGCATTTAACAGTCAAGTATTCCAGGTTTGGGGAAAAGTGGCTACTTACAGTTTTCGTGTTTAAGCACCAGCTATCCTTCGTAGATATTATGATGCCGCCTCCGTGGGTCTTACCGCTGAGTAGCGTGCGGTCTGCCTGGTGAAGGGTCCGTCCTTCCAAGCTAATCGCGGAGTCCAAGATAGTTTCATTTAGCCAGGTTTCAGTGAGAATAATCACACAGCTATCTCCCACGATGTTATTTTTGGCAACCTGTAGTCTCAATTCATCCATCTTATTCGTCAGGGACCTGACGTTGGATAGGAATCTAGAGATCCAAGATGGCTGCGCGCTCAGACGCTGCGGCCGGGGTGGCTTCAAAACTGGTGTTTTTTAGTGTTTTTAAGCGCATTTGTATGTATATTTTTATTTTAGTACTTATAGGGAACGGTTGTGTAAATAGTACCTAGTGTGGAGGTGGGGGTGTGGAGGTGGGGGGGTGTGGAGGTGGGGGTGTGGAGGTGGGGGTGTGGAGGTGGGGGTGTGGAGGTGGGGGGTGTGGAGGTGGGGGGTGTGGAGGTGGGGGGGTGTGGAGGTGGGGGTGTGGAGGTGGGGGTGTGGAGGTGGGGGGGGGTGGAGGTGGGGGGTGTGGAGGTGGGGGTGTGGAGGTGGGGGGGTGTGGAGGTGGGGGTGTGGAGGTGGGGGTGTGGAGGTGGGGGTGTGGAGGTGGGGGGTGTGGAGGTGGGGGGGTGGAGGTGGGGGTGTGGAGGTGGGGGTGTGGAGGTGGGGGGGGTCTGGAGGTGGGGAGGTGGGGGGTGTGGGGGTGTGGAGGTGGGAGTGTGGAGGTGGAGTCTTTCACCAGCAGGCTGGTTTCGAGACGTTCATCAAATTCAACGACATTTTTAATCAGTTAAAACCCCTTAAACCCCCGAAGGCCTAAAGAACCAGACCCAAACTAACCTGCTCACAACATCAGAAACATGATGATCAGACGTAAAAGCAGGACTTCATTTGGTAGGGTGTGTGTGCTCAGGTCAGAGGTCAGAATAACACCCTACAGACGACAAGGAGATAAAGTCAACAAGAATGAAATTCATAATTTTGCCCCAATTATATATCCCTTATTATAGGCCCGTCCAGCTTTCAACAGAACAAACAGACACAAGCGTCGTTCCCAACCTCACGCGTGAGTCATGGAAGCGTCTCTCTCTCCCCCAACGTGTCATTTTCGCCGGTTTATCATCTAGACAGTAGAGGAAAGGAGGGCCAGAGACTTTGGATTCGGGAAAGATGGAAAATCCATTTGGGATGCGTCAAGTTCCTGCTGTGAGTGTTTGATGGGTGGTTGGAGGTTGTTTTGCGCTGCTGTGGGCCACCTTGGAGAAGATACACACACGTCTGGTCGAAGGACAAGGCCTCTATTATCCCGTAAAGGATATGTGTGTTGCGTACTGCGGTTATGAAGGATACACTTCAACTTCCTGTCCGGTGTTTGAGTTCTAACCGAAGGCCCAGTGACATGTTTGTCTGTCTCGGGCGATGTCCTACTAAACATCGGTAGCAGCCACCAGCGTACGCCCCCCCCCCCCTCCCTAACCAGCGTACGCCTCCCCCTCCCTAACCAGCGTACGCCCCCCCCCTCCCTAACCAGCGTACGCCCGCCCCTCCCTAACCAGCGTACGCCCCCCCCTCCCTAACCAGCGTACGCCCCCCCCTCCCTAACCAGCGTACGCCCCCCCTCCCTAACCAGCGTACGCCCCCCCCCCCCTAACCAGCGTACGCCCCCCCCCTCCCTAACCAGCGTACGCCCCCCCCTCCCTAACCAGCGTACGCCCCCCCCCTCCCTAACCAGCGTATGCCCCCCCCCCTCCCTAACCAGCATACGCCCCCCCCCCTAACCAGCGTACGCCCCCCCCTCCCTAACCAGCATACGCCTCCCCCTCCCTAACCAGCGTACGCCCCCCCCCCCTCCCTAACCAGCATTTGCCCCCCCCCTCCCTAACCAGCGTACGCCCTCCCCTCCCTAACCAGCGTACGCCTCCCCCTCCCTAACCAGCGTACGCCCCCCCTCCCTAACCAGCGTATGCCCCCCCCTCCCTCCCCCTCCCCACCAGTGTACGCCCCCCCCCTTCCCCCCCTCCCTAACCAGCGTACGCCCCCCCCCTCCCTAACCAGCGTACGCCCCCCCCTCCCTAACCAGCGTACGCCCCCCCCCTCCCTAACCAGTGTACGCCCCCCCCCTCCCTAACCAGCGTACGCCCCCCCCCCCCCTCCCTAACCAGCGTACGCCCCCCCCTCCCTAACCAGCATACGCCCCCCCATCCCTAACCAGCGTACGCCCCCCCCCTCCCTAACCAGCGTACGCCTCCCCCTCCCTAACCAGCGTACGCCCCTCCCTCCCTAACCAGCGTACGCCCCCCCCCTCCCTAACCAGCGTACGCCTCCCCCTCCCTAACCAGCGTACGCCCCCCCCTCCCCACCAGTGTACGCCCCCCCTCCCCCTCCCTCCCCACCAGCGTACACCCCCCCTCCCCCCCCTCTCCACCAGCGTACACCCCCCCTCCCCCCCTCTCCACCAGCGTACACCCCCCTCCCCCCCCTCTCCACCAGCGTACGCCCCCCCCGTCCCCCCCCTCTCCACCAGCGTACACCCCCCCTCCCCCCCCTCTCCACCAGCATACACCCCCCCTCCCCCCCTCTCCACCAGCGTACACCCCCCCCTCCCCCCCCTCTCCACCAGCGTACACCCCCCCCTCTCCACCAGCGTACGCCCCCCCCCTCTCCACCAGCGTACACCCCACCTCTCCACCAGCGTACACCCCCCCCTCCCCCCCCTCTCCACCAGCGTACATCCCTCCCTCTCCACCAGCGTACGCCCCCCCTCTCCACCAGCGTACGCCCCCCCCCGTCCCCCCCCTCTCCACCACAGCTCTGCTCCTCCTGGCTTCTGCTCTCCAGCGTTTTACAAAATGGTTTGGAGTATTTGTTTTTCTTCACATGGTGACGGTAAGCTACATGATAAGCTACGTAGGTACACTACGTAGGTTGGGGGAGGCTGGTGGAGGCTGGTGGAGGCTGGTGGATGCTGGGGGAGGCTGGTGGAGGCTGGTGGAGGCCGGTGGAGACTGGTGGAGGCTGGTGTAGGCTGGGGGAGGCTGGGGGAGGCTGGTGGAAGCTGGTGGAGGCTCGGGGAGGCTGGTGGAGGATGGTGGAGGCTGGGGGAGGCTAGGGGAGGCTGGTGGAGGCTGGTGGAGGATGGGGGAGGCTGGTGGAGGCTGGTGGAGGCTGGTGGAGGCTGGGGGAGGCTGGTGGATGCTGGTGGAGGCAGCAATCACAAGTGTGTTTAATACCATTCCTCATTCCGTGCCATGCATCACAAAGAGCCTGTCCTCCGATTTCTACCTCTATCAGGTCTAGAACAGCAGACTGTCTCTGTCTATCAGGTCTAGAACAGCAGACTGTCTCTGTCTATCAGGTCTAGAACAGCAGACTGTCTCTGTCTATCAGGTCTAGAACAGCAGACTGTCTCTGTCTATCAGGTCTAGAACAGCAGACTGTCTCTGGGTTTGGGTCTGGTACCAGGTTTCCTGATAGCGATGGGTGATGTCATCACTCTGCTGCCTGGTGAGATCATCATTGATGGACGACACTTGGAGTCGTTGGGGCCTTGTTAGGGACAGGCCTTGGCTCAAAGTACAAGATATATTATTGTAATTATATCGTATATCTAACCCTAAACGTGTGAGTTCCTGGTTTGGATGTTGTTGTTGGATGTAACATGTAGCTCAGTAACCTTGGTGATATAATGACATTTACATTTACATACGTGCAGCTCCAGGCTGAGGTTTAGGTCAGTACAGACACAATTTAGGCCAGGGTTAGACCAGGGTTAGACCAGGGTTAGGCCAGGGTTAGACCAGGGTTAGACCAGGGTTAGACCAGGGTTAGACCAGGGTTAGGCCAGGGTTAGACCAGGGTTAGACCAGGGTTAGGCCAGGGTTAGACCAGGGTTAGACCAGGGTTAGACCAGGGTTAGGCCAGGGTTAGACCAGGGTTAGACCAGGGTTAGGCCAGGGTTAGACCAGGGTTAGACCAGGGTTAGGCCAGGGTTAGACCAGGGTTAGACCAGGGTTAGACCAGGGTTAGGCCAGGGTTAGGCCAGGGTTAGACCAGGGTTAGACCAGGGTTAGACCAGGGTTAGACCAGGGTTAGACCAGGGTTAGGCCAGGATTAGGCCAGGGTTAGACCAGGGTTAGACCAGGGTTAGACCAGGGTTTGACCAGGGTTAGACCGCAGCCCTTCCAAGGTTCCTGTGTAATGTTGTTAAAGCGCTAGCT
>NC_137677.1:29045122-29092622 GCF_963989245.1 Nansenia antarctica | reverse complement strand
AGACAGACTGTGCACCCACTGCACACAAAACAAGGTGGAAACAGAGCTGCACTTCTTAACTACCTGCCAGCTGTACAAGGACATCAGGGACACATACTTCCCACTGATCACCAACATCCTGGGAGACTTTGAGGACTTGACCAATGTCGAAAGGCTACCATATCTGCTGGGTGAGGTACAGCAATGTGCAAACACAGCAGCAAGATTTGTTAGCTGCTGTGATAGAAAAAGGCAATCAAATGGGCTAAAACCACCATAAGAATTGAAATAAGTTTTATTTAATTTATTTATTCTAGTATGTAATCTATTTGTAATCTATTTATTTGTAATCTAGTATGTAATCTATTTATTTATTCTAGTATGTACATGTATGTACATTACATTCTTTTTGTTTTTGTTTTTTATCTTCACACTTCACATGCTTTGGCAAGGATTCTTAATAGGACTGGTTGTTAAAATCCCTAAATATTCAGCACAACAATTGAGTGGAGTTGGAGATGTCCTCTTGGGTGGAGTGGAATTTGGCAATGATCACGTGGTGCCACCAGTACGACACATCTTCAGTTGTGGTCCCCGACCTCATTGGGTGTTTCGGCCAGTTATCACAAGACACCCTCTGCCGAGGTTGGCCCACCACAGGCTGATCAGGCCTGGGTGTGTGTCGCACGGTGGCACCACGTGGTCATTTGGGAGCCCATGTTGGGTCCCTACGTTTCAGCCACAGCCAGTGACTGCTCCGTTCTGCTGCAGTGGACAGTTCTCTGATTGCCTTCCGTTGGGCCTGTCCTCTGATCCCTACTGCCCTCAGGAGCCTTGTGGTGGAGCTGGCTACAAAGCCTCTGCAGCCCACCTCCACTGGCCACACCTTCACGTTCCAGCCCCGCCCCTCTGCTTCGACTGCTAAGTTGGCATACCGCAGCCTCTTCCGTTCGAATGCCTCATCGATGGCCTCCTCCCATGGGACCGTCAGTTCTACGATGAAGACACGCCGGCAGGACTTGGACCAGAGGACTAGGTCTGGGCGCAGGTTGGTCGCTGCAATTTCGGGTGGGAAGGTGAGCCTCTGGCTGAGGTCTACCCGCATTTCCCAATCCCGGGCTGCGTTCAGTGGGCCTGAGTCTGGAGGTGATGGCTTGGTCCGCTGTTTCTCCCCTTCCCGGATGAAGGTTGTTTTCCGTGGAAAGGTAGTCTGGGCATTTAGAGGCATGGCGTTGGTGGTTACCCTCTTGTGCTCAAGTTCGGCAGCCAAGCACTTTAGCACTTGGTTGTGGCGCCAGGTGTATCTTCCTTGAGTTAGACTGGTCTTGCAACCCACCAAGATGTGTTTGAGGGTTGCTGGGGCTGCACACTGGAGACAGGCTGGGTCCTCTCCATACCAGAGATGTAGGTTGGTAGGAGAGGGCAGGACATCATATGTGGCTCTGATGATGAAACTTAGCCTATTAGACTCCATGCTCCACAGCTCGTTCCACATGATTTTCCTCCTCTCCACGCTCTCCCACTTCATCCAGCGGCCTTGCTGGGCTTGGGAGACTGCCTTGGCGCACCTGGCTGCTTCCTCCTGGTGGCGCACCTCCTCAACCACCATCTTCCGCCGTTCGGTTGGAGTAGCCTTTTGCCATGTGGGTGTTGTTGTTTCCAAGCCAAGGCCCCCTCTGCCATGTTGGACATGCCCCACTATATCCCGGTGTCTGAGGGCGGTCTTTGCCACCGCAACTGCTGCAGATGGCTTCCATTTCCTCCCCGTTGCTAGGATTGGAGCAGCACCTCTGACGAATGGATCCCGGGATTCTGTTAGAGTCATTTCCAGCCTTGATTTGGCACATTTGTACTCCTCCACCAGGCTTGAGATTGGTAGGGAGAGGGCTCCGTTGCCATACAGGCCTATGCTGCTAAGGCCTCTCGGCAGTCCAAGCCACTTCCTCACTTGTGCATTCACCAGTCTCTCCAGCCGGTTGGCATGGGATAATGTGACCTCGTAGATGGAAATTGGCCACATGAGACGGGGCAGCAGTCCAAACTGAAAGCACCACAGCTTCAGCTTCCCAGGAAGAGCAGTGTTGTTGATCTGCTTGAGGCCACTGATTGTATCCTGCTTGAGTTGTTCCACCTGCTTCGAGTCTTTGAGTTCTGCGCTATACCAGCGGCCAAGGCTTTTGATGGGCTTCTCCAGAACTGTTGGTATTGGCTCGTTGTTGACGTGGAACCTCTCATTGGCGAGCTTGCCTTTGACAATGGAGATACTGCGGGATTTACTGGGTTTAATCTCCATTCGTGCCCATTTGATGTTTCCCTGGAGTTTATCCAGCAGGCGTTTGGTGCATGCGTTTGTTGTTGTTATTGTCGTCATGTCATCCATGTACGCCCCGATTGGTGGAAGACGCAGCCCACTCTTCAACCGTTCCCCTCCAACAACCCATCGGGATGCTCGAATAATGAGCTCCATTGCCATGGTAAACGCCAGTGGAGAGATGGTGCAGCCCGCCATTATGCCTATCTCGAGGTGCTGCCAAGCAGTTGTACTGGCTTGTGCTGTAACACAGAACTGGAGGTCCTGGAAGTAGGCTTTGACCAGCCTTGTGATGCCCTCTGGGACTTGGAAGAAGTTGAACGCTGTCCACAAAATCTCATGAGGCACTGACCCGAAGGCATTGGCAAGATCTAAGAAAACCACATGCAGGTCTTTCTTCTTCTTCTTGGCCGTTTGTATCTGGTGCCAGATGACATTTGTGTGTTCCAGGCATCCTGAGAATCCACTTATCCCTGCCTTCTGCACTGAGGTGTCGACAAAGTTGTTCTTCTGCAAGAAAACTGAGAGCCTCTGGGCCACAACACTGAAGAAAATCTTTCCTTCCACATTCAGTAGACTGATCTGGCGGAACTGGTCGATGGTTGAGGAATTCTTCTCTTTGGGAATCAGGATCCCTCCTGCCCTTCGCCATGCCTTTGGTATGATTCCCTTTTCCCATGCCACTTTCATTAGCTTCCAGAGGTACTTCAATCCCGGACGGTCGAATCCCTCCAATGTAAATGTATGTTTCCCATGCCAATAAAGCCCTTCGAAATTGAAATTGGTAAGAGTCTCTAGGCACAGAGGGAGGTCGACACAGAGGAACAGTTGCAGAATAGGTTTTTATTGACTACAGCACGGCTCAGCAACGTCACTGACGTTCTGAGCCCGTTTTCCAAAATAATAAAGAATAGATAATAAGTCCCGCGTGCGGCCGTCACTGCTGTCACGCCCGCTGCGTCCCCGTTCGGGATCTCGCTCCCGCTGCTTCTCCCTTTCGGGACCCGCTCTAGCTGCTCTCCCTTTCGGGACCCGCTCCCGCTGCTCTCCCTTTCGGGACCCGCTCTCGCTGCTCGCCCCCTCTCGGGACTCATTCGCTCCCGGCATAGCCCTCGCTCTCGCCCCGCTGCTCTCCCTTTCGGGACCCGCTCCGTCTGCCCGGCTCCCCGCACCTCACCCCCTTTCGGGATCTCGTGCGTCCTCGCCGCGGCTCGCTCTCTCTCTCTCTCACACTGCGTCTCCGTGCGGCAGGTACTTCCTGCCCTTCTCATCTCCCGAGGGAACAAACACACACAGGTTAAATAGACCAGTGGGACAACGAGTCTGATCACTGACACCTGTCCGTAATCAGCCCATTATTCCCTCTCCAACGGCAGTCTGGCTCCCTCTGCAGGCCAGAACGCGCCATGCTCCCCACACACCCCCACCGCCAGTTCGAGGCCGGGGACACAACCGGCCGATAGCCTACTCCCCCCCCCATCACGGGAGAGGAAGTCGGCCACGACCATCTGCGTCCCCGGCCTATGAACCACCGTGAAGTTGAAGTGTTGCAACGCGAGGTACCACCGGGTGATCCTCGCGTTGGTATCCTTCATGCGGTGGAGCCACTGTAGGGGAGCATGGTCGGAGTAGAGGGTGAACGAGCGCCCCAGCAGGTAGTACCGGAGGGCACCGACCGCCCACCGAATGGCCAGACACTCCTTCTCCACACTATGAGCTGAGTACGACTGGGTATAGGGGAGAACACATCTGCGAACCTATGTTGCAATTGATCAACGTCCGCCCGCTGGTTCGCCGAGAGATGGTCGCCTAAGCAGGCCGGGGCGCTAGTACTAGTTTTTGGGACCTCCGGCCCGAACTCATCTTTCTCGGGAAGTAGCGTCACCAGGGAAACAGGGACCACGTCGTTCCATTTTTTAAAGAGATTAATGTGGTATATTTGCGTGCAATCGCCTCTATCCGACCGCACTACCTCGTAGTCTACATCCCCAATTCGCCGTGTGACCACGAACGGCCCTTGCCACTTGGCGAGTAATTTAGAGCTAGACGTGGGCAGTAATACGAGGACTTTGTCTCCCGGTGCGAAATTGCGTAGTCTAGTCCCTCTGTCGTACAGCTGTTTTTGACGCTCCTGGGCCTCGAGCAAATGCTCCCGTGACATAACCCCCAGTGCGTGGAGCTTTGCTCGTAGGTCCAGGACGTATTGTATTTAATTCTTACTGTCACTAGACCCTTCCTCCCAGCTTTCTTTAATCAGGTCTAGGACGCCCCGTGGCTTGCGCCCGTATAGGAGCTCAAAGGGGGAAAACCCCGTGGAAGCCTGGGGTACTTCCCGCACTGCAAACAACAGAGGGTCTAACCACTTATGCCAATTACGACTATCTTCGTGAATGAACTTACGGATCATTGACTTAAGCGTCCGATTGAACCGCTCACACAGCCCGTCGGTGGCCGGGTGATATACGCTCGTTCAGACCGCCTTAATGTCTAACAACCCGTAGAGTTCCCTAAGTGTTCGTGACATAAAGTTAGTGCCTTGGTCGGTGAGGATCTCTTTCGGGATCCCCACCCGGGAGATGACCTGGAATAACGGCTGTGCTACACTCTTTGCAGAGATAGTACGAAGCGGTATTGCCTCGGGGTATCGAGTCGCGTAGTCTATGAGGACTAACACGAATCGATAGCCCTGTGAGCAACGTTCAAATGGCCCGATTATATCCATCCCAATCCGATCGAGTGGTGCCTCTACCAGGGGGAGGGGGCACAACGGTGACCTGGGCACAGCCGGGGGATTGACTAATTGGCACTCGCGGCAGGATGCGCACCACCGCCGCACCTCTGCCCGAATCCCCGGCCAATAAAATCGAGCCATTATCCGATTGAGTGTCTTGTCGTAACCTAAGTGGCCTGCCATAGGGTTATAATGCGCCGCCTGGAATATAGCTTCCCGGCGGCTCCTAGGTACCAACAACTGGGTCATTTCCTCGTCCCTGCGAGTGTCACGACTCACTCTATACAGTCTGTCCCTAATCAATACAAAATACGGGTGGGCGCGCACAGCGTCTGGCCGTACCAGCACACCATCAACACTGATCACCTGGTCATAGGCGCAGCGTAGAGTGGCGTCGGGAGACTGCTCGAGGGGGAAGTCGGCTACTGGAGGGAATGCAGGCGGCGGATCTGCGGGTGCCGGACCCACCGCCTCCTCCGGCTCCTCGGCAGCGTCGGACGCCCTCGCACCAGCGCAGAGCACTGCGCACGCCTCACATTTCCCTATCGGTCGTGCACGCACCCCCGTGGTTTTCCCTAATACCTGCAGAAACCCAGCCCAATTTAAACCCAAAATTAGGGGGTGCATGAGGCTCGGACTAACCGCCGCCTTGACAGTATATTTTTTCCCCCCATAACGAATTTCGATGGTGACAGTCCCCATGTACACACATTATCCCAACCCGTGATGCCTCTAACAATGCCCCGGGTCGAACCAGGCGCTGGTGGATCATGGTCTGTTCGCAACCAGAATCCAACAGCGCCTGGTGCGTCTCGCGCTGTACCCTTACTGGGATGTAAAACGCCTGTCCTGGACGCGGGGGAGGGGTCGGACTGCCGACGACGCGGATTACCTGACCCACCTCCATCTCGGGGCAGTCCCGGCGGAGGTGGCCAGGCTGTCCGCATCGCCAGCATCCCTCCTCTACTGCTCGTGGAGCCGTCTGTGGGGTGGAGGTTGGCCCCCCGTGTGCGTTCCTCCCCCCGGTGGCCCGCCCCGTCCTCGGGGCAGGCGTTGGTGGCTCCCGCCGCGGCTCCACCCCAGGCCGTACCCCAGGCCGCGCCCCGCCGGCCCGTCGGCGCGGAGCCGGGGTCGGGGTAGGGCGCGGGACCGGGACTGGGCCCGGGGCTGGAACCTGCAGTCGGGGCAGGTGGTTGTCGGGGAAGGGGTCGAGGACGGCCTCCGGCTCCAGTAGCTCGCGGAGCATGGCCCGCTGCTCCGCCTGTCCCCGCACCAACTCCGCCGCCATCACCTCCTGCGCCTGTAGCATCCGGGCCAGGTGCGCCACCACCTGGAACGATGAGTCCATGGTCCTCTGGGTGTGTGTGCCGACCCCCATTCTGTGCCCCACGTTGGGCGCCAGATGTAAGAGTCTCTAGGCACAGAGGGAGGTCGACACAGAGGAACAGTTGCAGAATAGGTTTTTATTGACTACAGCACGGCTCAGCAACGTCACTGACGTTCTGAGCCCGTTGTCCAAAATAATAAAGAATAGATAATAAGTCCCGCGTGCGGCCGTCACTGCCGTCACGCCCGCTGCCTCCCCGTTCGGGATCTCGCTCCCGCTGCTCTCCCTTTCGGGACCCGCTCCCGCTGCTCTCCCTTTCGGGACCCGCTCCCGCTGCTCGCCCCCTCTCGGGAGTCCCGCGTGCGGCCGTCACTGCCGTCACGCCCGCTGCCTCCCCGTTCGGGATCTCGCTCCCGCTGCTCTCCCTTTCGGGACCCGCTCCCGCTGCTCTCCCTTTCGGGACCCGCTCCCGCTGCTCGCCCCCTCTCGGGACTCGTTCGCTCCCGGCAGAGCCCTCGCTCTCGCCCCGCTGCTCTCCCTTTCGGGACCCGCTCCGTCTGCCCGGCACCCCGCACCTCACCCCCTTTCGGGATCTCGTGCGTCCTCGCCGCGGCTCGCTCTCTCTCTCTCTCACACTGCGTCTCCGTGCGGCAGGTACTTCCTGCCCTTCTCATCTCCCGAGGGAACAAACACACACAGGTTAAATAGACCAGTGGGACAACGAGTCTGATCACTGACACCTGTCCGTAATCAGCCCATTATTCCCCCTCCAACGGCAGTCTGGCTCCCTCTGCAGGCCAGAACGCGCCATGCTCCCCACAAAATTGAAATTTAAATTTAAATTGAGAGAGGCAGAGAGAGAGAGAGAGGGAGAGAGAGAGAGAGAGACAGAGAGAGAGAGGGAGAGAGATAGAGAGACAGAGAGAGAGAGGGAGAGAGAGAGAAGACAGAGAGAGAGAGGGAGAGTCTGTCTCTCTCTCTCCTCTCTCCCCGCTCCCCTCTCTCCCCCCCCGCCCAGCCTGAGCCCGAAGGCTTTGTGAGGAGGAGGAAACAGGTGGGAGTCTCCCCCTCCCCCTCCTCCTCTCCTCTCCTTCCTCTCCTCTCCTCTCCTCTCCTCTCTCATCCTCTCCTCTCCACTCCTCTCCTCTCCTCTCTCCTCTCCTCTCTCCCTCCCCTCCTCCTCCTCCTCTCCCCTCTCCTCTCCCCTCCCCTCCTCTCCTCTCCTCTCCTCCTCTCCCCTCCTCCTCCTCCTCTTCCCTCCCCTCCTCTCCTCTCCTCTCCTCTTCCCTCCCCTCCCCTCCTCTCCTCTCCTCTCCTCTCCTCTCCTCTCATAGGAACCATGGAAACATATATTAATTCTTTGGCCGCAGCCTCTCCGTGCCAGCAGGGTAATATTAACTAGCCAGCCATGCTTCATTCAGCACATTTCACCTCAAGTATGCGTGTCTGTGGCGGGGAGGTGAGGGGGCGTAGAGGGGAGATGAGGGGGCGTAGAGGGGAGGTGAGGGGGCGTAGAGAGGAGGTGAGGGGGCGCAGAGAGGAGGTGAGGGGGCGTAGAGGGGAGGTGAGGGGGCGTAGAGGGGAGGTGAGGGGGCGCAGAGAGGAGGTGAGGGGGCGTAGAGAGGAGGTGAGGGGGCGTAGAGAGGAGGTGAGGGGGCGTAGAGGGGAGGTGAGGGGGCGTAGAGGGGAGGTGAGGGGGAGTAGAGAGGAGGTGAGGGGTCGTAGAGGGGAGGTGAGGGGGCGCAGAGAGGAGGTGAGGGGGCGTAGAGAGGAGGTGAGGGGGCGTAGAGAGGAGGTGAGGGGGCGTAGAGGGGAGGTGAGGGGGAGTAGAGAGGAGGTGAGGGGTCGTAGAGGGGAGGTGAGGGGGCGTAGAGGGGAGGTGAGGGGGCGTAGAGGGGAGGTGAGGGGGCGTAGAGGGGAGGTGAGGGGGCGTAGAGGGGAGGTGAGGGGGCGTAGAGGGGAGGTGAGGGGGCGTAGAGGGGAGGTGAGTTCCACGCCTTCCCCTCCTCTCTACGCCCCCTCACCTCCCCTCTACGCTTCTCTCTCACCTCCTCTCTACGCCCCCTCATCTCCCCTCTACGCCCCCTCACCTCCCCTCTACGCCCCCTCACCTCCCCTCTACGCCCACTCACCTCCTCTCTACGCCCCCTCACCTCCTCTCTGCGCCCCCTCACCTCCCCTCTACGCCCCCTCACCTCCCCTCTACGCCCCCTCACCTCCTCTCTACGACCCCTCACCTCCCCTCTACGCCCCCTCACCTCCTCTCTACGCCCCCTCACCTCCCCTCTACGCCCCCTCACCTCCCCTCTACGCCCCCTCACCTCCCCTCTACGCCCCCTCACCTCCCCTCTACGCCCCCTCACCTCCCCTCTACGCCCCCTCACCTCCCCTCTACGCCCCCTCACCTCCCCTCTACGCCCCCTCACCTCCCCTCTACGCCCCCTCACCTCCTCTCTACGCCCCCTCACCTCCCCTCTACGCCCCCTCACCTCCCCTCTACGCCCCCTCACCTCCCCTCTACGCCCCCTCACCTCCCCTCTACGCCCCCTCACCTCCCCTCTACGCCCCCTCACCTCCCCTCTACGCCCCCTCACCTCCTCTCTACGCCCCCTCACCTCCCCTCTACGCCCCCTCACCTCCCCTCTACGCCCCCTCACCTCCCCTCTACGCCCCCTCACCTCCCCTCTACGCCTCTCTCTCACCTCCCCTCCACGCCATTAGGCGTATCTCATCCAATCATCCAATGAGCAGATTAAACCATATTCTCCTGATGAAGTAAAACTAACAACAACAATTTTTTGGACACTTAAACTGAAGATTGAAGATCACAGGAAGGTGTTTCTGATGTGCTACATACCACCGCTAATGAACCACCAGTAAGATGTCTCCCCCCCCCCCAGCCTATTTCCTCGCCCTTCCGCACCACTTCCACCCCCCTCTCCCCCGCTTTCCTCACCCCTCCTCTCCTCCCACTTTCCTCACCCCTCCTCCACCTTCCTCCCCCTTCCTCCCACTCCTCCCCCTTCCTCCCCGTTCCTCACTCTTCCTCCCTCTTCCTCCCCCCTCCTCACCCCCTGCTCCCAAACCCTTCTCTTCTGCAACTCGTTAGGCCTCATTCACTCTAGTTTGGTGGAATCCATATTAATACTACCCCCCCCCTCGGTCTGTTAGTCTGGTCTGTTAGTCTGGTCTGTTACCCTGGTCTGTTAGTCTGGGTCTGTTAGTCTGGTCTGTTAGCCTGGTCTGTTAGTCTGGGTCTGTTAGCCTGGTCTGTTAGTCTGGTCTGTTAGCCTGGTCTGTTAGTCTGGTCTGTTAGTGTGGTCTGTTAGTGTGGTCTGTTACCCTGGTCTGTTAGTCTGGGTCTGTTAGCCTGGTCTGTTAGTCTGGTCTGTTAGTCTGGGTCTGTTACCCTGGTCTGTTACCCTGGTCTGTTACCCTGGTCTGTTAGTCTGGGTCTGTTAGCCTGGTCTGTTAGTCTGGTCTGTTAGTCTGGTCTGTTAGTCTGGTCTGTTACCCTGGTCTGTTAGCCTGGTCTGTTAGTCTGGTCTGTTAGTCTGGTCTGTTAGCCTGGTCTGTTATCCTGGTCTGTTAGTCTGGTCTGTTACCCTGGTCTGTTACCCTGGTCTGTTACCCTGGGTCTTTTACCCTGGTCTGTTACTCCATCTATCCACCCCTCTAACTCCCCCTATCCACCCCTCTAACTCCCCCTATCCACCCCTCTAACTCCCTCTAACTCTCTCTAACTCCCTCTAACTCTCTCTAACTCTCTCTAACTCCCTCTAACTCCCTCTAACTCTCTCTAACTCCCCCTATCCACCCCTCTAACTCTCTCTAACTCCCTCTAACTCCCTCTAACTCTCTCTAACTCTCTCTAACTCCCTCTAACTCTCTCTAACTCTCTCTAACTCCCCCTATCAACCCCTCTAACTCCCTCTAACTCTCTCTAACTCCCCCTATCCACCCCACGACCAGAACATGGCCGCCATCTTAATGGATTCACAAGAGTTGCAGACCAGAGAAGAATTGTGTTGTATATGTCTTCTCTGCAGGTCAAATAAAAGAATTGATGGAAAGAAGGTTGCCTGTTTGACCATCGTTACACTGGACATATACAACATATACAACACAATTATGGACATAAGATATATGGACATAAGACATATACAACACAATTCTTCTCTGGTCTGCAACTCTTGTGAATCCATTAAGATGGCGGCCATGTTCTGGTCGTCCCACCGTGTATGTACATTTCACATCAGGATAATTTGTTTACAGAAAGAACACAAATTTCCCTCAAACATTACAAATAACAATTACAAACAACATGTGGAGCAACATACCTGCAGAGAAGACATATACAACATAATTCTTCTCTGGTCTGCAACTCTTGTGAATCTGCGCGTTCAAAATAACATACAATAAATGTTCTGTTTCACATCATCACAATACATGTAAAAACAAACAGCACAGTACTACTCCAACATTTTCACCCTACATTACAAGATTCTCCACACAAACAACAAAACACGAGGAGCATTTTACATCACACACATACCCATTAAGATGGCGGCCATGTTCTGGTACCACCGTAAGTACGGCAACAAGAGAAGGACAAAAGAACGCGCAGACCTGCAGTACACCCAAACTCCAAAGGGGGGCTCCAACAACAACCAGGGCTGCTCAAGCACGGCGAAACTCATCTACATTCACCACAACTAAACATACATTCCCAACTCTGTTACACCCACCTCCCCTGAATTTCGCCAACCTTGAGCAGCAACTATACATTTAAATACTACTTTTTACTTTTTACACTATTACATAGGGCCGCCAAAGGACAGGACAGCCAACTTGAAAAGTATCCTATAAGGATGAAGTGGAAAGAGAGGTAAACTATCTCTCCAACCAACTACTGGCGGTAGGATGCGTTCTACACCCCACAAGACCCTTTTTTCACAGTGTATTACTAGCCTTCAAGAGGCCACAAGAGGCCACAACCTCTTATGAAACAATCAGAATAACGAACAAACCTATATGTCATAGGATGTCAGTGTGCACAGTGTATACATGCACTGAACTGAGCTTCGGCTTATCTAACTGTGGAAAGCCTGGAACACTGACCTACAAACAGCTCGAATGTTTGACTTAGTGTCTTGGATAATGTCTTGTCCTGACATAGTATAAATCAATCTGTCAACTGGTTTGATAAGGCGACCAAACTTGGACTTGACCTGTGTGACTGTACTAGGATGTTCACACTGTGTGACAGAAGCTAGAGTGTCAGTACGCTGTGTGTCACTAGCATCACCTGTCTGATTTGTGTTACCAGAAACATCAGTACAATCATCAGCGCTAACCACAAATCTAGAATCAGAGTTAATGGACTGATCTACCATTTGCTCCTCAGCCATCTGCTCGGGGACCCTCTGAGGGGCAAACGAGACTGAAGACACTACAGTGTTAGTGGCCTCTGTCCGTGAGTGGTCAGGGAATGGTAACTGGGTGACCCACTCTAGGGTTCTTCCCTTGGGATTCGTGGGCTCTGGAACAGTCAAGGGAACATCCCTCTCCCGAACAGCTCTTCCCCCATACTCCATGTCTACAACCTCCCCTCCCTCACTCCCAGGACAGGAATCCACTCTCTCCGACTCGAACGCGGTTCCTCTACTCACTTCCCCAGGCAAGGAATCCTGTTCCACTTCCGACACGGACATGCCACTTGGCTCATTTGATGTATGAACAGCAGACAGGGATGAAACTGGGTCAGAGATCACACTCGTATCATACACCGGCAGAAAGTTCACCAACATCAATAGATTACGGTGGACTACCTTCTCTCGTCCAGTGACAGTGTCTTGTATCCTATATGTGTGAGTCTCAGAGTTCCTATCGACCACAGTGTATACAGTAGACTCCCAACGGTCAGCCACCTTTCTCTTTCCTCTCTCTCTCTTGTTCGCCAACAGCACACGGTCTCCGACATCAATGGTGGGCCCTTTCACTCGTCTGTTGTAGAGCTCTGTGTGACGGTGCTGTTCTTTTATGACATGTTCCTGGGCTATGACCATAGCTTCTCTCAGATCCTTCGTGAGAGACATCACATACTTGTCCACGTTTTAATTGTTATCCTAACCCACGGTAAACCGAAGTTATTAACCCGCAAAGGGCACCGTGTTTGTCCGCACACAATGATACTACAGTTCATAAAGCAGAGAAGTGAAGGCAGTGGTTTTAAGGGTTCAAAAAACATGACTTTATTATGTGTACATAGCTTCCTCTCTCTCTTTCTCTTTCTCTCCAAAAAACCACGGTTAATAATATACCACATGCCGAGGGAAAGGCATACGATAGCTTCAAGTTCCTCCATGTTGCTATTGTTGTGGCTGTGTTGTGTCTCGTGAAAATATACGTCACCACCATGGCGCACTGTTATGACGCGTAACTCCGCCTACTATCTCCTACTCCTCCTACTAGTTCCTGGTCTGTTGTGTATAGTGGAAAACCAGAACTGTTCAAAAGCGGGCCGAAGCGACCCGACCCGACCCGACCCGAACCGAGCCGAAGCGACCCGGGCCGCTGATGGAAAAGCGCCATAACTCCCCCTATCCGCCCCTCTAACTCCCTCTAACTCTCTCTAACTCCCTCTAACTCCCTCTAACTCCCTCTAACTCCCTCTAACTCCCTCTAACTCCCCCTATCCACCCCTTTAACTCCCTCTTACTCCCCCTATCCACCCCTCTATGTCCCTCTAACTCCCCCTATCCACCCCTCTAACTCTCTCTAACTCCCCCTATCCACCCCTCTAACTCCCTCTAACTCTCTCTAACTCCCCCTATCCACCCCTCTAACTCCCTCTAACTCCCTCTAACTCCCTCTAACTCTCTCTAACTCCCTCTAACTCCCCCTATCCACCCTTCTAACTCCCTCTAACTCCCTCTAACTCTCCCTATCCACCCCTCTAACTCCCTCTAACTCCCTCTAACTCCCCCTATCCACCCCTCTATGTCCCTCTAACTCCCTCTAACTCCCCCTATCCACCCCTCTAACTCCCTCTAACTCCCTCTATCTCCCCCTATCCACCCCTCTAACTCTCTCTAACTCCCTCTAACTCCCCCTATCCACCCCTCTAACTCCCTCTAACTCCCTCTAACTCCCCCTATCCACCCCTCTAACTCCCTCTATCTCCCCCTATCCACCCCACTAACTCTCTCTAACTCCCCCTATCCACCCCTCTAACTCCCTCTAACTCCCTCTAACTCCCTCTAACTCCGCCTTTCAACTTAAAACTTTCCACAAATACTGTCCCCATCCCCATCCCAGCCCCATCCTTGGCCCCAACTCCGTGCCTCTCTCTCCCTCTCTGTCTCTCTGTCTCTCTCTCTCTCTCTCTCTCTCTCTCTCTCTGTCTCTCTCTCTCTCTCTCTCTCTCTCTCCCGGTCTCTCTAACTCTCTGCCTCCATGTCTCTCTCTCTCTCTCTCTGTCTCTCTCTCTCTCTCTCCTTGTCTCTCTGCCTCTATGTCTCTCCCTCTCTCTCTCTCTCTCTCTCTCTCTCGATGTCTCTCTCTGTCTGTCTCTCTCTCTCTGTCTCTCTCTCTGTCTCTCTCTCTGTCTCTCTCTCTCTCTCTCTCTCTCTCTCTCTCCGTCTCTCTGCCTCTCTGCCTTCCTGCCTCTCTCTGTCTGTCTCTGTCTCTCTCCCTGCCTCTCCCTGCCTCTCTCTGCCTCTCTGTGTCTCTGGGTCTGCTTCCAGCTATGCCAGCTTTGTTCTTCCAAGGCCTTGTGCTGGGGCCTGCTAATGCCATCAGCAGGGAGAGAGAGAACCAGCACTGGAGCAGGGAGAAGGAGGGGGGAGCAGGGAGAGAGAGGGAGGGGGGGAGCAGGGAGAGGGAGGGGGGGAGCAGGGAGAAAGAATGGGGGAGCAGGGAGAGGTAGGGGGAGGGCAGAAGAGGGAGGGGGAGGGCAGGGAGAGGGAGGGGGGGAGCAGGGAGAGGGAGGGGGGAGCAGGGAGAGTGAGGGGGGGAGCAGGGAGAGAGAGGGGGGTGCAGGGAGAGAGAATGGGGGAGCAGGGAGAGGTAGGGGGGAGCAGGGAGAGGGAGGGGGGGGCAGGGGGAGTTATGGCCAGAGTCAGGACATCAGTCTAGAAGGTTCTGAAAGATTCAGGAGGTCAGTCTAGATGGTTCTGGAAAAGAGTCAGGAGGTCAGTCTAGATGATTCTAGAGACAAGAGTCAGGGTGTCAGTCTAGATCAGGGGTCGGCAACCTATGGCACGCGTGCCAGCAGTGGCACGCGACAGCTTAAACAGTGCACACTGGGTTCAATGTCACAATGGGACCAAGTAATTTGATTGGACTAGAGGCGGTCTCAGGGACGCTCCGGCGCTCTCAGGGCGAATTTACGAATGCAGCCCTAGTCTCTCATCCACTCCACGAGAGCCGTATTCTGTCGCCAATTGTAGTAAAAGTAAAATTCTGAATTTTGTCTCACCCTTCTGTCTCATTAGCATGGCAGGCCTGAAAGTAACACTTCGTGAATTCCAGCCTTCATGGACAGAAGAGTGGGGTTTTGTGTCCCAGAAAGACCGTGCTGTATGTGTCCTATGTCTCGAAAATGTTGTTTGCAGAACTTCAAGCATTAAACTGCATTATGAGACCAAACATCAGAAGTCGTTTAAGGATGAAGCAGACAAGGCCGAATCAATAAAACGTGCTGTGTCACGGTATGGGAAGCAGGCCAGCACCTTTAAAGCATTTGCCACTGCTAAAAATCACGGAACTGAAGCAAGCTTTCGCATTGCTCATTGCATTGCGAAACGTGGAAAGCCATTCACTGATGGAGAATATATTAAAGAGGCTTTCCTCAGTAGCTCAGATGTTTTGTTTGAAGGCTTATCAAACAAAGACACAATAAAATCATGAATAAAAGACATCCCAGTGTCAGCCAGAAGTGTGGAACGGAGAATAGGAGAAATGGCAGAAAACGTGAAAGCGCAGCAGACCGCTAGTTTGAAAGATGCGACCGTGTTTAGCCTCGCACTTGATGAGAGTGTAGATGTGAATGACATGCCACGTCTGGCTGTCATAGCACGATACTGTGATTCTGCTGTAAAGGAGGAGCTCTGCTGTCTAAAACCACTGCCAGAAACAACAAAAGGTGAGGACATCGCCAAAGTTCTTATCGAGCATTTTGTGGAGCGAGGGATTGACATTAGCAGGATTTTTGCGGTGACAACAGATGGTGCCCCTGCCATGGTCGGGAAACAGAGGGGAGCGGTGGCATTAATTGAGGAACGAGTTGGTCACCCCATTATGAAACTCCACTGCATCATACACCAAGAAAACCTATGTGCAAAGATGTCAAAGTCTGATCTTAATGAGGTTATGGCTACAGTGGTGAAGGTTGTTAACTTCATAGTCAAGCGATCTGCACTGACACACCGGCAGTTTCAGTCCCTGCTTGAAGAAATGGACTGCGTGTACAAGGATCTCCCTCTCCACTCTGCGGTTAGGTGGCTAAGCTGCGGGAAAGTTTTGACCGGTTTGTCGGCTGCTTTGATGCCATAAAGGCCTTCCTGGCTGAAAAAGGCCAAGACTATCCAGAACTCGAGGACAAGAAGTGGGTTGTGAAACTCATGTTCCTCGCAGATATTACTGGACACCTGAACGAGCTCAATCTCCGTCTGCAAGGTATGTATTTATCGTTATGTGTGTGTTTCCATTTTTTTTTTGAAGTCTATTTTTTATTTCTATTAATATAATCTAGTTTTAGTTGTTAGTTTAGTTTTAGTTAACTATAATAATATTGTTGTGTGTGTGTGTGTGTGTGTGTGTGTGTGTGTGTGCGTGAGCGTGCAAGTGCAACGTGCAACAATAAGTCTTATCTTATTTTATCTTCAGGTGCGGGGCAAACAGTTCTGGATATGTACGAGACATGGGCGGCTTTTGTGGGAAAGCTGGCAGTTCTTTCAAGGGACGTCGCTACCTCCGCTTTCCGCTACTTCGGACACTTACGGGAGCTGTCAGTGACGCACAGCATCAGCACCACTGAAATATCCGAATACATCAGCATGCTTGAGTCGGAGTTCGAAACACGCTTTCAGGAGTTTCAGAAGTATGGGCCCATGTTCTCTTTCCTGATAAAACCAGACAGCTTTGATGGACATGAACTGGATTCATCTCTGCTGGACTGGATGGACACACAGGACATGACAATGCAGCTGATTGAGATGAAGAGTTCATCATTGTGGATGTCCAAGTTTGCAGAGCTACGCAAAGAGTTGGAAACCACCGAAGGGCATGATCACGGATCCTGCATCGCCACCTGCTGGATGTCTGTACCGGAGAAGTTCAGCTGTCTCAGGAACATTGCACTGGCTTTGCTGACAGTCTTCGGATCTCTCAGTATTCTCACACATGAAGAGCGTGCTGAGCCTCTCACGCAGCCGTCTGACAACTGACCACTCCGAAGCTTGTGTGATACTTAAAGTGACCAAGTACCAACCCCAGATAATGGAGTTGAGCAAAGGAAAACAGGGCCAGGGATCACATTGATTGTTAGGACTGTTTACATGGCTTTGCAGTTTGCATACATAGGTCTTTGCTAAAAAAACAAAAACAAACAACAACCAAATAATTATATAAATATAAATTATAATTCATACAAGTAAGACCCTTGTATAATCACCATCCAGTTAGGCCTACTTATTAAAATGATAACCATAGGGAGCGCAGTTAGCAACTTTGTTAGAAATTGAGCGCTCCAATTTGCTTTAGTTGTCTTATGTTATGTTGGTAATTTTGTTCAAGTTTCAGTTAGTTGACTGTTAGGCCTGTTTATTTAGCATACATAGCTCTTTGCTGAAAATTCTTGTTCATGTTGTGGAATAAAATTGCAGATCTGTTGGTCTGTTTGGTTTGGCTTGATGTCGAGTCATAATTAATGTTGATATTGTGGTTGGCACACTGACTAACAAGAAAATGTAAAAATGGCACTTCATATAAAAAAGGTTGCCTACCCCTGGTCTAGATGGTTCTGGAGACAGAGTCAGGGTGTCAGTCTAGATGGTTCTGACAGAGTCAGGAGGTCAGTCTAGATGGTTCTAGAGACAGAGTCAGGAGGTCAGTCTAGATGGTTCTGACAGAGTCAGGAGGTCAGTCTAGATGGTTCTAGAGACAGAGTCAGGGGGTCAGTCTAGATGGTTCTGACAGAGTCAGGGGGTCAGTCTAGATGGTTCTGACAGAGTCAGGAGGTCAGTCTAGATGGTTCTAGAGACAGAGTCAGGAGGTCAGTCTAGATGGTTCTAGAGACAGAGTCAGGAGGTCAGTCTAGATGGTTCTAGAGACAGAGTCAGGGGGTCAGTCTAGATGGTTCTGACAGAGTCAGGGTGTCAGTCTAGATGGTTCTGGAGACAGAGTCAGGAGGTCAGTCTAGATGGTTCTGGAGACAGAGTCAGGGTGTCAGTCTAGATGGTTCTGACAGAGTCAGGAGGTCAGTCTAGATGGTTCTGGAGACAGAGTCAGGGGGTCAGTCTAGATGGTTCTGACAGAGTCAGGGGGTCAGTCTAGATGGTTCTGACAGAGTCAGGAGGTCAGTCTAGATTAGTGGTCACCAACCCGTTGATCGCGATCGACTGGTAGATCTTTGAGACTTTCCCTGTAGATCTTTGAGACTTTCCCTGTCCAAAAAAATAATAGAAAATGAGACAAATAAATACACAAAGAGCCTATGTTTTGCACGCGCCTCTCTCTCTCTCTCTCTCTCTCTCTCTCTCTCTCTCTCTCTCTCTCTCTCTCTCTCGACGCAAACTGTTGTGTCGCAAATGCTGCATGAAAGTGACCAATCAGATAAGAGAATAGTACTGCTACGTGACTCGCAAAAAAAATCGACGACAGTTGGTGAAATAGCTAGCATGGCGGAAGCTCCACGGAAGAAATCCAAAATATATCATTTCCATCCAGAATGGGAAGAAGAATTTATTTTGACCTTGGTGAACGACAAGTGTGTATGTATGCTGTGCAACCAAACACAAGCACTGGCTAAAAGAGGAAATCTGGAGCGGCACCACAACACCAACCACCAGAAATTCAAAGACAGCTACCCGCCAAAGAGCACAATCCGTGCAAGGAAAGTTAACGAGCTGAAATCAGAGTTGTAGGTCCAGCAATCCCTTTTCACCAAACCTGCGAATCAAAATAAGGCTGCTAGTGAAGCGTCGTTTCGGGTAAGTTACCTTTTGGCTAAACACAAGAAGCCCTTTACAGATGGAGAATTAGTCAAGGAAGCAATAGCCATTACCGCGGAGACTGTTTTCAGTGACTTCAAAAACAAAGAAGAGATCAAAACCGCACTACGTGGTGTACCTCTGGGACCTGCAACAGTGACAAGGAGGGTCGAGTCACTGTCAGAGGACGTGGACAGACAAGTGTTAACGGATTTGGCACACTGTGAATATTTCTCATTACAGTTCGATGAATCCGTGGATGTAATGGACACAGCTCAGCTTGTTGCATTTCTCAAAATGGTTTTCCAGGATTCTACAACAAAGGAGGATTTCCTCACTCTTTTGCACTTAAAGGAGAAAACGAGGGGCTTCCGGTATGGCGTCAAGGCAAACGGCTGTGTAAACGAAGAGCTCCCAGACAGGTCAACTGATTCCCCTTAACTAGTTCAATTTCTTTCACAAATTGTACTTAAAATTAATATGTAATTAATATGTAAGGGGAAATGAACCGAAAGAAAAAAGAATCAGCATCCCAGAAATCTAAGAAAAGTGACAGACAAACATCTGGAAAGGATAACGACAACGAAATGGACGAACACGAGACCGCGGACATCTTGCAAGCTAGCATCAACGCCATACATGCGGAGATAAAGGCTATCCGATCAGACGTGAAAACGGAATTAAACAACTTTCAAGATACCTTTGCCAAAGATCTGAGGGGAGATTTGGCAAGTTTTCGAGACGACATCAACCACAAACTAACTGAAATTGCCACTGACCTGAAGGACGCGGTGGGAAGAGTGGAAGAGACGGAGCAGCGGGTGGCGGATATGGAAGAGCGGAGTACCGAAGCTACAGAAGCGCTACGCCAAGCCTTAGACACTCAGGAAAAACTTCAAGCAAAATTGACAGACCTCGAAGCACGCTCCCGAAGAAACAACATACGCATTTACGGCGTCCCCGAGGGTACTGAAGGAGACAACATGGAGGAGTTCATTGATGGGTTTATCAAGGCGGAGTTGGCCCTCACCGACATTGAACTTGGCATTCAGCGCTGCCACAGGGCGCTTGCAACCAAACCACCGCAAGGAGCTAACCCCCGATCCATTGTAATGTACTTTCTCCTGTACAAAATAAAAGAGTTTGTGCTCCGCACTGCATGGAGGAAGAAAGAAGTTCACCTGGACGGAAAAAGAGTGTACTTCGACCAAGATTACCCTACGGAGACGCAAAAAAAGAGGATGGCGTACGCTCCTATCAGAAAACTACTCAAAGAAAAGGGACTCCGCTTCCAGACTCCACCACCGGCGAAGCTCCGCGTATTCTACAACGACGGCCCCCTCACCTACAACAGCGCAGCAGAGGCTATGGAAGACCTGAGGAAGAGAGGGCTGATCACCGGTGATGAGGGACCCGACACCCCCTGAGGAAGAGAGGGCTGATCACCGGTGATGAGGGACCCGACACCTCAGCGACCTGAGGAAGAGAGGGCTGATCACCGTTGATGAGGGACCCGACACCCCAGCGAACTTGGAGAGGCTGAGCAACACATCCTGGCAGACGACGAGGGGGAGAACGTCCCGAAAACGAGAAACGCATCGAGAGAGAACAAGGCAAAAGCTCCAGGAATTCCGCCGTGGCACCGGAGATATTGAATGATGTCATTCTATTGCAAAAAACATTTGACATAAACGGACATCTCATCCCTGTGGTAAGACTACACAAACAGACGGAGTGATAGTAGCCTGTGATTGGTAATTGGTCGCCCAGGGACGACAGAGATAAGGTTTAAATGTCGCACTAAGTTCTTGATTTGTTACTAGTCAAATGTTTAACTGGGATGTTAATTCTATAACCCAAACTGTTTAAAAATAATAGACCGTTATGTCTGGGAGGTGAACAGTGTCAACCCAACGCACAAGTGCGCTGTATTGTTGTACTAGGCAACAACTATCAGACTGCACAGGAAAGGCCCTTTGTGAAACGAAGGTTTTTCCTTTCCGACTGAGGTTACTTAAAGAAAAAAACTCAACTATGGAAGTCATTTCTTTTGAATGTACTTTTTTGTTTTTCATATTTTATGTTACTGTATATAGTTATGTTTTCAGGTCTTGGGTTTACTGTGGGATTAGACTTACCGCATTTGGTATCGCATGTTTCAACAAGAATATAGGATAGTTACACTTAATGTCAACGGGTTACAAAATCCAATTAAAAGAGGAAAACTCATAGCTAAGATGAAAAGAGAAAATCAACATATAATCTTTTGGCAAGAAACTCATATGGTGCGAGAGGAGCATGACAAACTTAAAAAGATGGGATTCAGAAATACTTTTTACTCATCCTATGCCAAAGGACGTGCGGGGGGTGTTGCAATATTGATTCCGAACAAAGTGGCTTTCCAAGCCACCACGCAAATTAACGATAGAGACGGTTGTTTTGTTCTGGTGAAAGGGACTCTCGATTCTAAGGAAGTAACACTGCTTAATGTTTATAGACCACCAGGACGGGACAACTCATTTATTAAAAAAATATTCGATATAATCGCCACAGAAGTCACTGGTACTCTGATCTGTGGGGGGGACTGGAATGTGCAACTGCACGCCGCCCTAGATTCATCGAAACCCAACAAAAAGAATGAACCCTGAATCAACATCAACATGTAGTAAAGTTGCTTAAAGAGATTGGCATGTTTGATGTGTGGAGGGAACTCAATCCCTCAGTGAAACAATTAACTTTTTTCTCTCATCCTCACGCGGTCCATTCCAGAGTTGACTATTTTTTTATGTTTAACTCAGAGAGGCAGAGGATTATTGATTGTAGCATAGGGGTTAAAGATGTGTCGGATCACGCAGGTGTATATTTGAGACTGAATTTGGATGCCCAACCCAGGAACACAGTCTGGAGACTTAATACTAGCCTGTTGAACGACTGTCAGTGTAAGGAATATATTAAAAAGGGAATTGAGGAGTACTTGGAATTCAACGCTAGTGAGGATATATCATCAAGTATTTTATGGGACGCGGAGAAAGCTATGATGAGAGGAAAACTTATAACGTGGGCTGCCAGAAATAAAAGAAATAAGCAGAAACAAGTGTCAGACTTAACAAACAAATTAAAAACCCTAGAACAACGACATGTTGAGTTAAATAACCCCCAAATATTAGAACAAATACAATCAACAAAGCAAAAATTAAATAAGATACTTGATGAACAAGTGGAGATTAAACTCAAATACATTAAACAGAAGTACTATGAGGTTGGGCCTAAAGCTAAAAGATTGCTGGCATGGAAATTACGTAAAGAACAAAATGAAAGATCAATCTTTCAAATTAGAGATCCCAATACCAATGCAATGTGCTACTCCACAGAGGATATACAACAATGTTTTGAAAAATACTATAAGGAACTGTACTCTCAACCTGAAGCAGCAGAACCCTCAGTCATAAAACACTTCTTGGAATCCCTTGATTTGCCCTCAATAGGAGTAGAACAAAATAAATTGATGACACAGGAAATGACAGAAACAGGAATAGACAATGCCATATCTAGACTAAAAACAAATAAAGTACCAGGAGGAGACGGCTTTCCAGCCGAATGGTACAAAACATTTAGAGAATTACTGATACCTACACTTAAAAAATGTTTCAACTGTGTTCTTCAGGGTGGAGAGACTCCTGTATCCTGGAAACAGGCTATAATATCTGTAATCCCAAAGGCGGGAAAGGACAAGACGGAATGCAGTTCACATAGACCTATCTCTGTCCTAAATAGATTACAGACTATTTGCATCAATAATGGCAAAACGACTAGAAAATATACTTCCTGATTTGATTGACACAGACCAAACAGGTTTTATCAAGAACAGGCAGACGCAAGATAATGTGAGACGTGCCCTATATCTGATAGATAGCATGAGTAAAAGCAAATCAGAGTCTCTAGCCATTAGCCTAGATGCGGAAAAGGCCTTCGACTTTTGGCTTTGATGATGCAGTTATTGGATGTCTTAAATCCTTATATTACTTACCAACTGCCCGAATTAAAATAAATGGTAGCCTATCAAAAGTAGTTAACCTCGAACGTGGCTGTCGTCAAGGATGCAATTTAAGTCCCGCCCTCTTTTCGTTATTCACAGAAGCACTTGCACAAGCCATAAGAGAAGATGTCTCCATAACAGGAATCTCAATTAAAGAAACGGAACATAAATTATCTCTGTATGCGGATGATGTACTGGTGACTCTATCCAACCCAAAATCCAGCCTACCTAAACTCATGTCATGTCTGGTGAAGTATGGCTCATACTCGGGATACAAATTAAACGTACATAAAACCCAAACTCTTTCTTTCAATTACTCACCACAGGAGAATATACGTAAAAAGTACAATTTTAAATGGAATGCAGCTGTTATATCTAGGGGTTAATATACCAAAGAAACTAACTAACATTTATAATGTAAACTACAACCCTCTCACGAAGGACATTAGAACAGATTTAGACAGATGGCTACCCTTAACGCTCAGTATGTATGATCGAATAGAGACTATAAAAATGAACCTTCTGCCACGGTTGTTATTATTTTTTCAATATTTACCAGTAGAGATCCCAAAGAAACAGTTCGATGATTGGAACCGAATGATCTCTAGGTTTGTGTGGAAAGGTCAGAAACCTAGGGTGCGATTCAACACCTTACAATTACCAAAAGAAAAGGGGGGTATGTCTCTCCCTTGCCTGGAGGATTATTATAAAGCAGCCCAACTAAGATACTTGGTATGCTGGTGTAATGATGATTACAACGCAAAATGGAAAGACATAGAACTGATTCAACTGAATGTCCCCCTTCAATCCTTACTGGGTGATACAACTTCTAAGACTGTGTACTCAGATGAATTAAGTAGTTGGACGAAGGTTGCTCTCAATATTTGGTTCAAAGAATGTAAACACTCAAAACTTGAAAAAGACGCACAGCTGCTAAGATGGGTGGCATATAATAGAGATTTTAAACCAGGACAGCTGGACCCAAGATTTAAACAATGGACCAGGAAGGGAATTACATCATAGTGCCTAATTTCATCTAATACAGGCTTGAAGAGCTTTCAATATCTTATTGATAATCACAACCTTGAGAAACAAGATTTCTACAGGTATTTACAACTGAGGCATTACTTCGATAAGAATAAAAAAAATAATGAGGTTTCTGAAATGAGTCTAGTCAACATTTTTATTGATGCGTATAAGGGCAACACCCACAAGAAACTGGTGTCAAGAATGAAACCTGGATTTAGTTATCCTAAAAATAATGAGAACAGAAACTTTAGTGAAACTTTATTTCTCCGAAAACTACCAAATGGGGAAAAAATAGAAAGAAAGTGGCTTGTGTACTCTCAAAAACGGGACATGTCTTTTTGTTTTTGCTGTAAGCTTTTCAACATAAAGGATAGGCCTACATGGTGGTGAGTAACATCTTCATGTCAATAATGGCTTGTGCGTATTTAATGTTGGGTATGATGACTGCTTTATCCTAAATCCTAATCCTTTACGAGTATAAAAGGTTTGAAATGAAACAAACATGGTTGTAAACTATCTAAATAAGTAGATATTCTATTGTCTATCAGCACAGCATGTGAGCGCATTTCTTGCAATATATCGGTGCGTGCGTGTCGGCGGTTATAATAGTTGCCTACATCATTATAAAAGGCCTCGCAAATCTGACTTCGCACAAGGCCTCGCATATCTCCCAAACGGCCCTGATGTTAGGGATAGGTGGGAGAAGGAAGCAAACATAGTCCTAACTGAGGAAGAATGGTTGAACATATGTAAAATACAATCCACCACCTCTAGCTCTGGACAATGGAGAGAATTTTCATGGAAGAACATTATTAGGTTTTTTATTACTCCAAGAAGAAAATATTTACAGAATGGTACACCGGGAACCGGGAATTGCTGGAGAGAGTGCAACAATTCAATGAATTCAATGGCTGATTTCTATCAAATTTTTGGGGAATGCCCAGCAATTCAATCCTATTGGCTAGAGATAATTTCAGAAATAAATTTGATAATGGGAATGGAGATTGAATGTAGATTCGATATTGTATATTTGGGTAATATACCGACCACACTTAGTACTCAGGATAAGTACCTCCTCAAAATATTAATGGTAGCTAGCAAAATAGCAATAACTACTAGAAATGGTTGAATAAGAACCCTCCAACAAAAGGAGAGTGGATAACAATAATACAGGGAATGTTTGAGATGGAGAGTCTCACCTTCTCCTTGAGATTATGTGTTGATAAAATGTATAGGTATTGGTCGAAATGGATACTATACAGAGGGGTGGATACTGCTTCCTCTTCCCCAACTTAGCTCTATATGGGGGTTTGTGTGTTATCAAACGCAAATGGTCTCTGTATGTTTTTCTTTTTATAATTGATCACAACCTGTTTAAGTTTACTTTATTTTATTCTATTTTCTCAATTATTCCTTCTGTGACTGAATGATTGGATAAGGGCACACAGAGTTCCTGTACGGACAACAACCTTATTGATTCCCTCTGAGGACAAGATGGACTGAGAGTGATACTGATATTCCCTGAATCTATTATGACTAATGGACAAAGTAACCTGTGACACAAAGCAAACTATTGAAGACATATGTAAGAATGCGATACCCACAATGACCTGTCTGTTTTTGTTGTTGTTGTTGTTCTTTGTTATTCATGTAAAAAAATAAAATAAAAATAAAGTATAAAAAAAAGGAGAAAACGAGGGGTGTGGATATTTACAATGAGTTCAAAAAATATGTCGGTGAAAATGACATACCCATTCATAAACTAGTGGCGATTACTACTGACGGGGCCCCAGCAATGCGCGGTGCGCGCAATGGATTTATTGGACTGTGCCGTAATGACCCTGATTTTCCCTCCTTCGTCAATTATCACTGTGTGATCCAACAGCAGGCCTTGGCTGGTAAGGTGTTGGACTTTTCCCATGTAATGACACTGGTGGTGAAACTAGTCAACTCGATTCGAGCGAAAGCGCTTCAGCACCGCTTATTCAAAGCGTTATTGGACGAGCTCGACGCTGCTTACGGAGACCTGCTTCTCCATCCTGATGTGCGGTGGTTGAGTCGTGGCAAAGTGCTACAGCAATTTGTCGACTTGCTGCCCGAGATCAAGACGTTCCTGTCGACAAGGCAAGTGGTAGTAAATATTTTCATAGGCAAAGGACTTAAATTGGTGTGGAAAGTCAGATCTTTACCTTTTCTTTTTACTGTTTTCCCCTGCTTTTATATTCATTCTATGCATGTATATGTTTTTATATATGTTTTTATTCACTTTATGTTCTTATTCCTGTTGTAAAGCACTTTGAGCTGCATTTCTTGTATGAAAGGTGCTATATAAATAAAGCTTTACTTACTTACTTACTTACTTACAAGGAACGAGGAGCACAAGGAACTGTCAGACGATGCGTGGCTACTGGACCTGGGGTTCCTGACAGACATAACCGCAAAACTGAACGCACTCAACTACGAGCTGCAGGGAAAAGACCGACACCTTCCCCACATGATAAGCGCAGTAAATGGGTTCAAGGCCAAGCTCGGTGTTTGGACCACACACCTAAAGAATGGGAGGCTGACACACTTTCCCAACCTGGAGAAAATGGCACAGGCCTTGGAAGACAATGATGCTTTTCACCCTGAGCAGTACTGTGCTCCCCTGGACAAACTGGCAACAGAGTTCAATCGGCGTTTTGGTGAGCAGATGTCATGGGAGATATTGCTGCATTTGTCTCAAACCCATTTGTGCCCATTGATATAGAGCAGGTAGCAGCCAAATTCCAGCAAGTATTTACTTTGCCAAGTGGAGTTGACATGGAGATGGTTGATTTACAAAAATGACATAGAGCTGAAAGCCAGGTCAAGGGACAGTGACTTTTGGGGACTTGTCAGCAGAGAGAAGTTTCCTCTTCTCACTGCATGTGCACTAAGAGTGAGTGCCTACTTTGGATCCACGTATCTCTGTGAAATGTCATTTTCACAGATGAAAATAATCAAATCAAAGTACAGGAGCCGCCTTACTGACAGACACCTCACAGACTGTCTCAGACTGGCAGTCAGTAGCTATGAGCCAAACTACAAAGCACTTGTAGACAGTATCCAGTCACAACCATCACACTGACTTGAGTGAGTAACATGACTGTTTCGATGTGAAAAGTAATGCTGCATAAGATGCACTTAGCACTGACTGAGACACAAGTACACATTACAGTTCTACTTTATAAAATGCTATAATTGTAAATATGTTTGTCAATGTTAATAATATGAGAAAGTACACATTAGTTTACTTTTGTTTTGATGTGAAAAGTGATGCTGCATAGGATGACTGCACTTAGCACTGACTGAGAAAGTACACATTACAGTTCTACTTTATAAAATGCTATAATTGTATTATGTTTGTCAATGTTAATAATATGAGAAAGTACACATTAGTTTTACTTTTGTTTTGATGTGAAAAGTGATGCTGCATAAGATGACTGCACTTAGCACTGACTGAGAAAGTACACATTGCAGTTCTACTTTATAAAATGCTAATTATAAATATGTTTGTCAATGTTAATAAGTAAGAATAATAATTAAGTCAGTCAAGTGTCAAAATGTCAAGAATGTCAATTTGTTAACATTTACATTTACATTTTTGGCATTTAGCAGACGCCTTATTCCAAAGCGACTTACAATCAATACATTTGAATACTAAGCATGTGAATCAGCAGTCCACCATTCGTTGCAGGAAGAGTACTCTAGCTCGGGCCCAGGGCCACTGATAGGAGGAAAAACCTTCTCCCTATTATCGCCTTCTACTAATATTTTTTTTTTTTTACTTTTATTTATTTTTTATTACTGGAGAAACTGAGAAACAGTACAATGGGGGCAATAGAAGTTCTAGGGACACAGTAGAGGGGAAAGCGGGTGTCTTTAGGAGACGTAGTGGTGAGGGTCGGAAGATGTCTCAGGAGGAGCAGTTAAGATGTAACCTGAAGAAATGGGTCTTCAGTCTACGACGGAAGATGGGTAGTTGATGTTAACTAATTAAGTTATTATGTTAACTAGTTAAGATGTTAACGTTGGCTAACGTTACTATGAACAAAATGATTTTATCATACATTCCTCCATTCCATCATTCCATGCCTTTATTTTTTTGTGTTGTAATGAAATGACATAATCAAACTTTGAATTGAATTTCAGTTATGTACAATTCTTAAAGCAAGACAGCTGCCTGATATGCTTGATACAGTCTTTTTTTTGTTGTTGCATCAATTTTAATGTTGGACCAATGCATTGCATAAAATACAGGCAAATAAACGTCATTAAGTTTAAAGTACTATCTTGGCTGTCGTTTTCTCTCAACGCTTCTATTCTGTTCCCACTGCGCGTAACCAGGGCGCAACTTCAACAGATAGCGAACACACACTGACACATCAATGAATCCTCAGACGCTGGAGTAAAGTTTAGTTCTTTACTAAATCCTCAGAAACATGAGGGGTCGTTTGGTTATTTTTGTAAAACTGTAAATAAACATAAGAGTACAATTACTGTAATGCTCAAAACTATACTGTTACACTTTCAACATCAACAGTATGTAGCCAACATATAATATCAATATATCAATACAAATATTTATACTTAAATAATATAAGCTATGTATTTATAAACATATACATTATACATTGTAGTTAAACAAGAAAAGAAAATGCAACTTACAAGCAAAGCCTTTTCCAGGGCATGAATGTAAACAATGAGATTCTCCGGAGCTCTTTCTCTCAGCTAGCTGCTGCTACGAGCTATCACGTCTGAACAGTGTGCTCACGTCATGTGACTAAACAAAACCGATATACACTGAATAAAGGCAGTAACGAATGTAATGTCAAACAATGTCCACTAGATGTCTCCAAAATGAAAACCTAAGAAACCATGACACTCCCCGTCTGGTATGGAGGAAATACCACTATGAACTAACTCAGGGATACTCAGTCCTTTGGCGACATGAGAAGCACTGTCTCAGATATTGGTCTCAAGAACGTTTTAGCCGTCCCATGTTTGGTGATCTTCACTTCGATTCTTCTGATCTTCCCGTCCTTGTCAGGGAATGTCTGGCTGACTAGTCCTAAGGGCCAGTCGTTGCGCTTAGCTTGAGCATCTTTGAGAAGGACCAAATCCCCTACTTTGAGGTTCGGATGTTCCTCTTGCCACTTGCTGCGACTCTGTAGTGTCGTGAGGTATTCATGTCTCCATCGGCTCCAGAAAGTATTTGCAAGGTGCTGAACCTGTTTCCACTGCTGTCTGTGGAGGTCCGTATCACTGACATTTCCCGGAGGAGGAAGTGGAGTGCACATCTTCTGCGTAAGAAGCATAGCTGGTGTTAGAAGAAAAGGAGAGTCTGGCTCCATTGAGATGGGGGTGAGAGGTCTGGCGTTGATTATGGCTGTAACCTCTGCCATCAGGGTGGAGAGAACTTCATGAGTCAGGCGAGAAGGGCAAGCCTTGAGCAGCATGGAGTCAAGTATGCGCCTTGATATCCCTATCATCCTTTCCCAGGAGCCTCCCATGTGGGATGAATGAGGTGGGTTGAAGACCCATGAGCAGCCCTCTTCTCCCAGGTACTTTCGAATGCTAGGCATGTTGGGGTCGGTCAGCAGAATGTTCAGCTCTCGGCATGCGCCTGTGAAATTTGTTCCACAATCTGATCTAATCTGTTTGGCAGGTCCTCTTAGACTAAAGAACCTGCGTAGCGCATTGATAAAGCATGATATGTCCATTGACTCAATCAATTTGATGTGGACAGTGCACATACTTAGACATGTGAAAAGAACAGCCCATCTTTTACTGTTCGCCTGTCCTCCTCTTGTGCGTCTTGTGCTTACATGCCAGGGGCCGAAGACGTCCAGTCCCACGTAGGTGAATGGGGGTTCAGTACTCAGGCGATCAACAGGTAGGTCGGCCATCATCTGTTCCGTCACTCTGCCTCTGAGCTTCTTGCAGGTTACACAGTCGTGAAGGATGCCTTTGATCAGTCGTCTTGCTCCCATGATCCAGTACCCTGCAGTGCGGACAGCGCCTTCGGTAAAGACTCGGCCTTGGTGCATCACCCTTTGGTGTCGTTGGGCAGGTTGGTAATGTGTGCACCTCTATGTCTGAGTCCGGGTTGATGAGGTCAAAGACTTCAGGTGATGATGGTTCCTCTACTTGTAGCAGAAACGTTGGTCCTCTAAGCCAGGTTGTCTCACCTAGCATAGCTGCAGGCACAGAACGTGTGCCAAGGTCAGCTGGGTTATGGCTTGTGGAGATGTAGTGCCACTGGGTTGGTTCAGAAGACCGCCGTATACGCTGCACTCTGTTGCTCACATATACATAGAACCTTCTTGTCTGGTTGCTGTATCCTAGGACAACTCGGCTATCTGTATAGAACTTGACAGCATCCAGAGCTATATCTAGCTCGCTTGTGACTAGCTCAGCGACTTCCACACCCAACACGGCAGCTCCCAACTCCAATCTTGGGATAGTGTGAGCCGACTGTGGAGTTAACTTAGCTTTTCCAAGGACAAATCCTACTTGACACTTTTGCTCAACATCAATTACTTGGAGATAGGCGACTGCTGCAATAGCCTTCACTGAAGCGTCTGAGAACACGTGTAGCTCCTTTCTTATGGCTGTTGAGATTGTAGAAGCAGAATAGGTTCTTGGGATCTCCAACTGCCTGAGGTCTTGAAGAGAGTTTCTCCAAGCGTTCCACTCATCTTCCCTTTCTGGAGGAAGAGGAGAGTCCCAGTCGGAGGCTTCGTTTGTGAGCTCTCGTAACAGGATCTTTCCCTGTATGGTAACTAGTGCAACGAATCCAAGTGGATCGAAGAGGCCGTTGACAGTAGCTAGAACACCCCTACGTGTGAAGGGCTTTGTGGATTCTGCTACTTGAAACGTGAAGACATCTTTCTTCAGATCCCAACTCACTCCAAGGCTCCGTTGAATAGGAGTGGGATCGACATCCAAGTTTAGGTCTTTGAGTCCCTTTGCTCGGTCCTCAGCAGAGAATGCTTCCATAACCTCCTGGCTGTTGGAAGCAACTTTGTGAAGTCGCAGGTTCGACACAGCAAGCATCTCCTGTGTCCGTTTCAGTAGGTCGATGGCTTCACGTGCTGTGGGCCTTGACAGGAGTCCGTCGTCAACGTAGAACTCTCTTTCGATGAACTGTTTGGCGTCAGACCCAAATTCTTCTTCACCATGAGCTGCAGCACGTCTGAGACCATAGATTGCCACCGCCTTGGGCTTAAAAAGGTTGGTGACCACTGGTCTAGATGGTTCTGACAGAGTCAGGAGGTCAGTCTAGATCAGGGGTGGCCAACCCGCGGCTCGCCTGTTTGTGTGCGGCTCTTTACTCCATTCATTAAAAGTGCGTGGCTCACTCTCTGTGTCTCGATAGACATTGTTTTGTAATGGCAATATATGGCACTCGCCATACCTGGATTCAAAAATATTGATTTAAAATGTAATCAGAATCACGTTGTGTCATTTTGGTGATTTTATCCACTCCACACAACGCTAACTCAACATCCTCCCGGCTCCATCTCACCCCACCAGCCAGGCGCTGTAGTGGAGCGCAGGGTTGCCAGACGGAATTTGACAATTTCCAGCCCAACCAGTCTAAAAGCTGCCAAATTCAACCGTCCAGTGTGACCAAAAGTAGGCCTATCTGGCAACACTGGTGGAGCGACATCGGTTCCTCAATAAACAAGCCATGAGTAACGTTAATGTTAAAATCTTGTCCATGATTCTCGTTCATTCAGGTGGGTTAAACAAACTGTATAAACGCCATTTACATACTGTTAGTTCAAATGTAATATATTAATGAACAAGTTCATGTCATGTTCTGTCAAACATGTTCTAATGTTATTTTAGTGAACAAACGGACCTAACGTCACCCGCGATTGTGAAGCTAACTCTAACAAGCTAGTCAGCGAACATTAAAGATTACAATAGCTAGTTTACGTATGTCAACAATGTCTCTATTCTCAATAATTTCAGTAATAATTGTACCAAATTGGGGCCAGTAAAACTACCTTGTGTGTAAGTTATATGTGTGTTGAGGAAACTTCGCAAGAGGAAGGAACACACAAGAACTCGGTTCTATAAAAACCCCTTCAAGTTCGTCAAAGATCTCTTCGTTAAGGAAAAAAGCGGAATCCTGAAAACTCCAAAGCAGGAACTTGAAGAACATCTGGAAAAGGTCCACCAGGACACGAAAAGGCACGACCAGCTAGTCATCCCACATGACATCCCACCTATTCAACCTCCTGATGTCAACCTGGAGACTGGCCCTCCAAAATGGAAGGAAGTAGAGAATACAGTACGGCGCGCAAGATCAGCATCAGACCCTGGGCCGAATGGTGTACCGTATAAGCTCTACAAGAACGCACCAGATGTTCTATGCTTTATTTGGAGGCTCATGAGGATAGTGTGGCAGAAGGGAATAATACCTAAGGCGTGGCGAAGGGCGGGAGGTGTGCTAATTCCCAAGGAGAAGGATGCGACAGACATCAGTCAATTCCGGCCAATCTGCCTTCTCAACGTTGAAGGGAAAATCTTTTTCAGCGTAATAGCACAGAGGCTGTCCACCTACCTGGTGAAGAACAAGTACGTAGATACATCCGTACAGAAGGCCGGCATTCCTGGGTTCTCTGGTTGCTTGGAGCATACCAGTATGATCTGGCACCAGATCCAAGCAGCAAAGAAGGACAAAAGAGACCTCCATGTCATCTTCCTTGACCTGGCCAATGCCTTTGGCTCAGTTCCCCATAACCTCCTCTGGGAATCTTTTGACTTTTTCCACGTTCCATCATCCATCACTACCCTAGTAAAAGCCTACTTCGAAGACCTGCAACTGTGCTTCACAACAGCCGACTTCACAACATCATGGCAGCGCATAGAAGTAGGCATCATGGCAGGCTGTACAATCTCACCCCTGGCCTTCACAATGGCCATGGAGGTCATCATCAGGGCCTCAAGATGGGTGGTCGGGGGTGAGCGAACTAAGAACGGGATCCGCCTTCCACCTATCCGAGCATACATGGATGACATGACCACTCTGACCACTACTGCAGCATGCACCAGGCGGCTACTTGGAAAACTGCAGGAGAACATCAAGTGGGCCCGGATGAAAATCAAGCCGAGCAAGTCACGAAGCATCTCTATAGTCAAGGGAGAGCTTAAAAACGTGAAGTTCTGTATTGGGGACGACCCAATACCAACAGTGGTAGAGCAACCTGTAAAAAGCCTAGGTAGATGGTACAACGCAAGCCTCAGGGACAAAGACCAAGTGCAGCAGCTAAGGCAGGATATCACCAACAGTCTGGAAAACATCAACAAGACCCTACTGCCAGGGAAGCTCAAGCTCTGGTGCCTGCAATTTGGACTTCTCCCTCGGGTAATGTGGCCACTCACTATCTATGAGGTCCCAATAACAACTGTGGAGAAGATGGAGCGAACCATTACTTCATATGTGAAGAAATGGCTCGGTGTCCCACGCTGTCTGACCAACATCGGCCTCTATGGAAAAGGGGTCCTTGAACTACCCATCACGAGCCTCACCGAAGAGTACAAGTGCTCTAAAGTAAGACTCCAGATGACGTTGAAGGATTCCAGAGACCAGACCATCAGCAATGCTGTACCACCCCTTATAACTGGACGGAAATGGACACCATCTGACGCGGTGCAGCATGCTACGTCAGCCCTGAGGCACAATGACATCGTGGGGCATGTCCAGCTGGGAAGAGGAGGCTTTGGCCTTGCAGCAAGTAAACCAACTTGGCGTAAGGCCTCAACATCAGAGAGGAGGAAAATGGTGGTCGAGGAGGTGCGCCGTCAGGAGGAGGCTGAAAGAAGCGCAAAGGCCGTCTCTCTTGCAAAGCAGGGACAATGGATGAGGTGGGAAGGTCTGGAAAGGAGAAAGCTCAGCTGGAGGGAGCTCTGGGGAATGGAGGCAAGCAACATCAGCTTCATCATCAGAGCTACCTATGATGTGCTCCCATCTCCAAAGAACCTTCACCAGTGGTATGGTGAGGACCCAACCTGTGCCCTCTGCCCAACTCCAGTGACTCTCAAACACATCTTGTCCGGTTGTAAGACCAGCCTCACACAAGGCCGCTACACCTGGAGGCACAACCAGGTCCTCAAGAGCCTGGCAGCAGCTCTTGAGAGCAAGAGGAATACCACCAACTCCTTGCCCTTGAAAGCAACCAATTCCATCACGGCACCAACATTCATCCGAGAGGGACAGAAAAAGTCCAACCATCCTCCAACCAAACCAGAAGCTGGACAGCTAGCCATGTCCCGGGATTGGAAGATGCTAGTCAATATTGGCCAGCAACTAATCTTTCCACCCGAGATTGCAGCCACCACCCTTAGACCAGACTTGGTACTCTGGTCCCCTTCACTGAAGTCTGTTTACATCATAGAGCTCACAGTCCCGTGGGAGAATTCAGCTGAAGAGGCCTATGAGCGCAAGAAACTGCGCTACACAGAACTGGCAGCAGACGCTCAACAACGAGGATGGAAGGCAAAAGTCTATCCGGTTGAAGTGGGATGCAGAGGTTTCGTGGCTTCTTCCACCGTTAGGCTGCTGAAAGACCTTGGCATCCATGGACAGGCTCTGCGACAGACAATTAGATCACTCTCTGAAGCGGCCGAAAGAAGCAGCCAGTGGATATGGATCAAGCGGAAGGACCCTTGCTGGGCTCAAAGAACAGCAACATGACCCGCTCACTAATCCCCCCCCTACCCCCACTCCCACTTGAGAACCCAGGTCAGAACCCTCCAGGAGGAGGGTGAACAAGGTATGCGGTCTGCTCTAGGCCTGACTCAGGGAAGAGGACACCCCTGCCTTGCATAGTCCCGTGGGCTGCGCCATTTAAACAACCAGGCAATTCTCATGATTGGGTATGGGACACAAGCTCAGGCTTGATCACCCTGTAGCTGGCCGCCTTAGATGAGGGTGTCTAGTGTTGAAAAGGCCGAAACACCCCATGATTCAAAGGTACTCTACTGATGATGTGTCCCGAAATTTAACATCCTTCCCATGTCTGAGATACAGCTCCCATGCCACTCTCAACATCAAGGCAAACCTCATGTGCGTACCATCCATTGGCACAATGGACAGTATAACATCACGTCCCGTGTTTCATAATTCTGTGTGCAAGCATGTTTTGATATTGTCAATCGTCTCACTTTTAGTAGGTGAGCTGTAACAAAAAATATGCAGAGAAAAAAAGGAAAATGGACATAAAGACCTTTTTTGGTCAAAGGGCAGCAGAGACAATTACAGGGACACAGGTGAGGTCTCACAATACTAGTGTTTTAACAGTGCAGTTAATTTAGAGTTGAGAATAGCTAAATCTGTAATGTTTTGTTTCTAAGGAGATTGAACCAGTCTGCCTGCTAGGAAAGATGTAGATTACCACCTACATACAGTAGTTGTCTCCTTTATTCATTACCTTAATGTCACATAAGTCAATTGTATAGAAACAACTCACCAAAATTGACTATTGCACAACTGATTTGTCTAAAAAAATCCACCAAGGGGGGGAAACCCCCCCACTCTGTACCTTGCCATACCTTGGCCTTTGCTGAAATGACAACACTGGTCTCATAGCCTATTGGAAATGTATTGCGTGTGTGTGTGTGTGTGTGTGTGTGTGTGTGTGTGTGTGTGTGTGTGTGAGAGTGAGAGCTTTTGTGAGCCCGCATGTATGATGTGGCTCTTTCTGGTACCCCAACAATTTTTTGGGCTCTTAGTCTCCGACTGGTTGGCCACCCCTGGTCTAGATGGTTCTGACAGAGTCAGGAGGTCAGTCTAGATGGTTCTGACAGAGTCAGGAGGTCAGTCTAGATCATCGTTTCTCAACGGGGGCGTTCAGACAACATCGGGGGGCGCTGGAACAGATATTTAAAAAAGGGGGGCGTTGAGGTGTTTTTGGGGGGCGTTCGCGCATTAAGTATTTTTCTCATGAAAAACAGCAGTCAGCAGTGTTATTACGGGTACGTTCGTAAATGCACGAACGGTCATTTCGCTCGGGCAAACCGTCTTTTCAGTCAGAGCACCCATCTCTGAGCGCTCCCAGAGCGCAGTGTTCTGAACTTGGCCGGGCTCTGTGACGCAGACACACGTAGCGCAGCGCCCACATTTTTTTAAAAGTGAGAGTGTCAACAAGAAGATGAAGCTAAACACTCAGCTAGCAAAGGCAGAGCTTTTGATAGTTTCCAATGTGTCTGGGTAAGCTGCATTGTAGAAGAATCTTGACAGTTCATGTACAGTGCTGAAATTGCGATACTATGCTAGTCTACGATAGAAAGAACCCTGGTTCATCCCATCTGTAATGTCATGTTTCAACCCTTGCCATCCTTTTCTTGCATAGCACCCGCAAATGAACACGGATAGGAGTGGAATAGGCTATATAACTGTAAATAGTTGATTGTCTTTGGATTTAGCCAGTTGGCGAAGATTTATGAGGAATAGGCTATTTAATTTGTGTTGCTCATCTAACAGCGATACGGTGTTGTTTAATTTACGGTCTTGTTTAATTTCTATGAGTGTTTTCCTTGTAGGCTATGCTTGAGTGACATGTGTTTCAGTTTGTGGGCTCATTGTAATTGTTGGCTATAAGCGAGAGAGAATATTTCTTATGTTAGTTTTGATACTGAGTCCATGTCCCCGCCGGTGACGTAAGCCTGTCGTGCCAAATACTCCCTCCCCGCATATACACACTACCCTCAGCGCTTATGCGTTCGCTTCGTTCGCTTCCTTTCAATACAGCTTATTTAATTTAGTTAAAATGAGTGCTAATACCATACCACCATACCAGAACATCACAGCAGGAACAACCTATCTCAAAAAAGTGATCATATTGTAATAAACCAGTCCGGAAAGTTCTCTGTCGCTTACCAATAATCTAATGGATGACGTTGACTGTGTGGAAAAGATTCTTATTGGAGATTTGAACACGGACATGCTCAGAAATGAAGCATCCGTTTTCAAATCCTTCACTAGGTTTTCTGAATTACACGGTCTCCGTCAACAAATTACCAAACCCACTAGGGTGTGTATTTCTACTCAAACCACCATAGATCTCATTCTAACATCGGATGAGTCCAAAATCTCCAAGAGTGGGGTTATTGTATGTGGGCTAAGTGATCATTACATGATCTTTTGCACTCGTAAAAAACATAAACCCAAGGCTGGTGGTCATAAAACTGTAACCACTAGATCCCTTAAATCCTATTCTAGTGAGGCCTTAAACCATAAACTGGAGAATCAAGACTGGTTAGATGAACTAAAATGCACACAGGTTGAAGAGGCATGGCTAGGTTTCAAAACCAAATTCCTAAATATTATTGACAGTATAGCCCCCATGAGAACCACCAGGGTTAAAGCCCGATCGGAACCATGGATGAATTCGGACATTCTAAATGCTATGAAAGTCAGAGACCTAAAATGCTCTGAAGTTCAAAAATGCAAATCAAAATTAGTGAAACACTTAAACGAAGATCACAAAACCCACTTTGAGAAAATTAAAAAACAATGCAACAAACTATGCAATCAGGTAATTACCATGACCAAATCTGCTAAGAAAGAATACCTCGATAACAAAATCGAAGAAAACTTAAACAAACCACGTGACCTTTGGAAGCTACTTAATAGCCAACTAGGTTGCAGTCAAAAACTCAAAACCAGGTCTACAAACATCAGCATAAAATCTGGAGATTCTCTCCTTACAGACAAGCTGGATGTGGCTAAGTGCTTAAACACTTTCTTTACAACCATAGCCACTAAATTAGTTAACAATCTACCACCCCACTCAGGGCGTTATGGTGTAGAGCACATCCGTGCGTTCTACAATAAACTGGGTGTACGCAAAGATGATTTTAAACTCTCCATGGTGTCAAACGATGAGGTGTTTAAAAAGCTGGGCGCTCTACACTCAGAAAAGGCCACGGGCCATGACAATATTCCAGCCAGATTTCTAAAAGACTCAGCTGCCTCCATTACCCCAATCATCACCCACATAATAAACCTCTCCATCAAACAGGGACACGTCCCCCTTGACTTTAAAATAGCAAGGGTAACCCCACTGTATAAAAAAGGAAGCAAATTAGACCCAGGCAACTACCGACCTGTTTCTAATCTTAATTCCATCTCGAAACTTATGGAAAAAATAGTTTATGAACAGGTTGATAGGTACCTTACCGAAAAAAATCTGATGTATGAATTTCAATCAGGATTCAGAACATCCCATTCCACTGACACATGCCTTCTCTATTTGAACGACCACATCAACCATGAGGTGGACTCGGGCAAGTACTGCGGCATGGTCATGCTGGACCTCCAGAAGGCCTTCGACACAGTAGATCACCACATATTGTTAGATAAACTGACAGCAATTGGGTTCGATAGAACATCGGTGAGCTGGATGCAGTCCTACTTAGAGGGGAGGGAACAGGTGGTTAGTGTGAACGGAACACTGTCCCCCCCCCCTCCCAGTGACCTGCGGCGTTCCACAAGGAAGCATATTGGCACCTTTACTGTTCCTAATATATGTGAATGACATGTCATCAGCATGTGATTGCAATTTGTTCCTGTTCGCGGATGACTCGGCTCTGCTGGTCTCTGACAGGGACATATTGCAGGTGGAAAAAGCGCTAAGCACTGAACTGAGTAGAATCTGCATCTGGCTAGCTGACAATAAACTATCAATACACCTAGGTAAAACTGAAACCATCCTATACGGATCCCCATCTAAACTCAGAAAGGCTGAAAATTTTAAAATAAAAGTGGGTAACATTAATATCACAAGAAAAGAGGATATTACATACCTGGGCTCCATCTTAGAGGCAAATCTTTCCGGAGATAAAATGGCAGCAAAAGTAATCAAAAAAGTGAACCATAGAACTAGATTCTTGTACAGGATATCCTCACTTGTCAGTAAAAACACACTGAGGACCCTATCAGGAGCTCTCATTCAATGTCACTTCGACTATGCCGTAACATCATGGTACTATAGAACCACTAAGGCCCATAAAACAAGACTCCAGACAGCCCAAAATAAACTGGTTAGGCTTCTGCTAGGCCTCAACCCTAGGACACATCTAACCGCTGCTCATTTTTTGAGCCTGGATTGGCTACGAGTAGTTGACAGAGTGCAGCAGCTTGCACTGGGCCTGGTCTTTAAGATACGCTACACCACAAAGACACCCAAGTACCTGTCAACATACTTCCAAAAAGTGAACAACGTCCACACATACAACACCAGAGGAAGCTCCACGAACCACGTTCAACCGCGTTGCACCACAAACAAGGGGTGAAACTCGTTTGCAAACTATGCAGTAAAAATGTGGAACGCCCTTCCTATAATCTTAAAGGAGTGCAAAACACTGCCCACCTTCAAAACCACTCTCAAAAAACATTTACAGGAGGCTGCAATCCGTAACTGGACCCTCTAAATCAAAAATCAGATTAAAAGACCCGAACTACCCACTGTACATACTTTGTGTTTTGTCCCCCGCCCCCACCTGTGGTGTATGTCCCCACCTGTCCTACCCGCTGTACATACCTTATGTTTTGTTGTATTGTTCTTCCCATGATGGATGTATGTTTATCTTGTAGATAGTAATAGTTATTTGTCTGTATTATCTTGTAGATAGTACTAGTGTCTGTCTTACATGTAACGATGAATTGAGAATCAAGGACCCCAATTGAAATAAGCCAGTGGCTTTCTTGGGTTTTTATCCTTTTAGTTGACCTTGTATGTAATATGTACTTTCATGTACCTACTTCTGCAAATCTTCTAATAAGTTTTCAATCAATCAATCAATCAAACCTGGAGAAATCAGCTACGAATGTCCCTTCCCCTCGCAGGTTCATCACAGTATATTACATAAATGTATTACTGTTAAGTGTTGTTGTGGATGTTATCCCTAGTGCCATTCTGAGGTTAGTCTTTATGTTTACAAACTAAAAAATACGATCGCTTTTTAGTGATATGTTGCTCCTCATGTGATGCCCTGGAAACGAACACATAAGCACTCCGAACAGCTGTCAACGTCTTTTGTTGCTATAGGAAACCACTACTCTGTCTGCTTGCGATTGATCAGCTGTCAGCAGTGTTATTACAGGTACATTCGTAAACGGTCAGTTCGCTCGGGCAAACCGTCTTTTCAGTCAGAGCACCCATCTCTGAGCGGTCCCAGAGCGCAGTGCTCTGAACTTTGGAACTGTGTTAACCAAGTCTAATAAAAAAATAATAAATATTAGCATCATAAAACAGTCTGTTTGTATTCTCTGATGTTGTCTGAGTTTGTTTAACACTCATAAACAGCATTTTTATTCACATTCACATGGCTTTTCTGCTCTCTGGTAAACTAATGATAATGATATTCCAACTGCCCAGTTAAATCAAATCCATTATTTGGCATTCAGTGACATGCTTTTTAAATGATATAACACAGAATATTAATATTCAGGGAAGAAAAAAAAGCATTTTTTTTTTAAAAATTGGGGGCGGTAAGAGACCTGGATAATGGACAGGGGGGCGCTGGCCCAAAAAAGGTTGAGAACCACTGGTATAGATGGTTCTGGAGACAGAGTCAGGAGGTCAGTCTAGATGGTTCTGGAGACAGAGTCAGGAGGTCAGTCTAGATGGTTCTGACAGAGTCAGGGTGTCAGTCAGGAATGGTTCTGACAGAGTCAGGGGGTCAGTCTAGATGGTTCTGGAGACAGAGTCAGGGTGTCAGTCTAGATGGTTCTGGAGACAGAGTCAGGGGGTCAGTCTAGATGGTTCTGGAGACAGAGTCAGGGTGTCAGTCTAGATGGTTCTGACAGAGTCAGGAGGTCAGTCTAGATGGTTCTGACAGAGTCAGGGTGTCAGTCTAGATGGTTCTGACAGAGTCAGGGTGTCAGTCTATGGTTCTGACAGAGTCAGGGTGTCAGTCTAGATGGTTCTGACAGAGTCAGGGTGTCAGTCTAGATGGTTCAGGAACAGAGTCAGGGTGTCAGTCTAGATGGTTCAGGGGGGGGGGGGGGGCAGGGGGAGGGGGGTCCCTGGCTGGTACCCTGTTAGCAAGACAAGGCAAGGCAAGGCAAGTTTATTTGTATAGCACATTTCATACAACAGGGGCAATTCAAAGTGCTTTACATACATTATTTAAAATTACAGCAAAAGGAGCATAAGAAAATAAAAATTACAATGAATAAAAGCAAATATAAGAAGTACATAGATAAAACATTTAAAAAGACAATAGTTAATGGAAAAAATACATTGATAGAAGTGTTTGTGTTTAATCATAACTGGTACAAAACATGAAGTTTTTTTTTTAGCTTAGATTAAAATATTTTAAGGGTTTGGGCCTGTTTGATTTCTTCAGGGAGTTTATTCCAGGAGCATGCAGCAGCGTGACTGAAAGCTGCTGCACCGTGTTTTGTTTTTACTCTTGGAATTATTAGCTGATTTGTCTCAGCTGACCTTAGGGACCTTGCGGGAATATAGGGTGGGAGGAGATCTGATATGTATTTTGATCCAAGACCATTTTGTGATTTGTATGTAATGAGGAGGATTTTGAATTCAATTCTCTGAGAGACTGGTAGCCAGTGCAGGGATCTCAGGATTGGTGTAATGTGTTCAAATGTCTTTGTTTTTGTTAGGACCCTAGCAGCGGCGTTTTGGATGAGATGCAATTTACGAACAGCTCCTTTAGATAGGCCTGTTAGTAGACCATTACAATAATCAAGTCTACTCGAAACAAATGCATGGATGAGTTTTTCAAGGTCTTGCTTGGACATGAAACCTCTCATTCTTGTTATGTTTTTCAGGTGATAGTAGGCTGATTTAGTTATCGAGTTTATGTGGCTGTTGAAGTTTAGATCGGAGTCTAGAATTACACCAAGATTTCTGACCTGTTTTTTAGTGTGAAGAGAGAGAGAATCAAGTTTTGCACTGACTTTCGATCTTTTATCAGGTGCACCGAATACAATTATCTCTGTTTTGTCCTTGTTTAGTTGGAGGAAGTTTTGTGTCATCCAGGCGTTTATTTGCTCAATGCAATTACAGAGATTGTCAATGGGACTATAGTCGTTCGGTGAGAGGGCTATGTAGATTTGAGTGTCATCCGCATAGTTGTGGTAGGCAATTTTGTTCTTTTTTATGATGTGTCCCAATGGAAGCATGTAGAGATTGAATAGAAGGGGGCCAAGGATTGACCCTTGGGGAACCCCACATGTCATTTTAATTTGGTCAGATACAAAGTTGCCAATGGAGACATAGTAGCTTCTGTCCTGTAGGTAGGATCTAAACCAGTTTAGGGCAGTGCCCGAAAGTCCTACCCAGGTTTTTAGTCTATCTATTAGAATGTCATGGTCTACAGTGTCAAAGGCAGCACTAAGATCTAGTAGTACCAAAACTGAGATTTTTCCGGAGTCTGTGTTTACGCGAATGTCATTAAGGACCTTAATAAGGGCCTTTCAGTGCTATGTAGGGGGCGAAAGCCTGATTGAAAGTCATCAAAGAGATCATTTAGGGTCAAATAATTGCTAAGTTGTTCGTGGGCAACCATTTCAATATTTATTCCTGTACAGGGAAGGTTTGATATGGGTCTGTAGTTGTTTAGTACAAATGGGTCTAGGCCGTTCTTTTTTAGTAGAGGCTTAATAACTGCAGTTTTCAGGGCTTCAGGGAAGATTCCTGATGAAAGGGAGGTGTTAATTATTTGTATTAGTTCGCCTGCCATGCAGTTAAATATGTTGTTAAAAAAGCTTGTTGGCAGGACATCAAGGGCACAGGTGGATGGTTTAAGACGTGACATGATTTTATCTAGGGTCTTGTAATCAATGGTGTTAAATTGTGACATGGTTGTTATCAGTGGCGGCTGGTGCTAAAACATTTGGGTGGGGCACAGGTTATGGGGGCATGCTCCACGGGGAAGAATATCAACTTTAAAATCTGGATTTACAGTCGATTTTAGCATGAGAATAACAGTGTTTCCCCTAGGTTTGCTGCCTTGGGGTGTGGCATGGACCGTGGCATGGACCCCCCCCCCCCCCCCCCCAGGGGGTAAGACCCTGCGACATACCAGCGTCATGTCCAGGGGGTGTACTAACTTGTACATTAAGCCGCCTCACGCTACGGAAACAGGAGATAGGCTCCTTCCCTATGGGCCATTAGGCTCCAGAACCATCGGTTCTCAAGGCTACTTACTTATGTGGTCTTGACTACCTGTCCACTTTCTCACCTGGTTCTTGCTCTCTCTCTCTCTGGTGTGCCGACACCATCCTGCTCTCTCTCATTCTCTCCCTCCCTATCCTCCTCTCTCCCTTTTGCTGTCAACCAAAAGGCAAACATAACAACCAGAGTATTTATAATCTAATAAGAGGTATAAATCGATCTATATCAATTGTTATTCATATATACATACATATCATATATTCGTCATAGTCAGGGACTCCAATTAAATGTCACGTAGCCTATAGGCATCTCCATCAATCCAGGATTCATTACATTGTCTACTGTCACATTGCCCATATAGTGGGCTGTTGTTCAGGTATTGATGTTAGCCATTGATGTAGTCAGGATTATAGAGTTGGTTTAATTACCTGGATGTAGTGTGCCATGGCCTCTCTGTGGTCCGTGAAGGAGGCAGTGTTGTTAGCAAATGTGACAATCAGCTTGCGTGGAAATAACAGCCCATACCTCACGAGAAAGTTTTTGTTCGATATCAGTTAGACGGCGTTCCGTCTCGTTAGCGGCTGTTTCCAGGTCCTTTACCTTGGTCGTATTGGAAATCATATCCTTGCGGAGTGAATCCAGACATTCTTTAATTGGTTTAAGTTTCAGATCAAATGCGGAGTCAAGCTCTTCACGTATGACTTCTCTCATAATTGATGCAAGTTCTCCGCGGTCCATCACCGTAACTTTTTGTTTTAGATCGCTTCTTAGATTTCTTAACTCTCTGCTGCCAGCAGCGTTGGCCATACAACTTGAGTAACCTATATCAAACAATCAACAAACAGCCGGTGCGGAGATTGCGACCACAAACGAGATAAGTTTGACTTCGGTAATAGGTCCAGTTGCAATATCCTCAAGTTAGGAACAAAAGATGCCTCCTTCTAATCCATTTGTTCAATTTGTTTACAGAAATAAATCCTCCTTACATTGTAAAAAACTTAATTTGTTAGGAGAGCAGTCGTGCGTGCGTTCAATCCATGCTGCCCCGGAAGTCGGAAGTCCTCAGCATATGCATTTTCTGCTATACAACCGGATATTCAGGGCACAATTTTTGCGCCCCGGCCGAGAAATAGGAGACAGTCAATTGGAGCGCTGCTACAGCTCACGTGTAAGCGAAAAGTATTTGGCCTGCGATAGACTTGCATTCGACCGGCGCCCCGACTCCTCCCCCTATGTATTTTAACAGTGAATTTTACACACACACAGATAAAAATGTTTATTGTATTGGAGGATTTCAACTTGGATGGCTGACCACCATCTCAAGCTCAATCTTAACAAGACCGAGCTCCTCTTCATCCCCGGGAAAGCCTGCCCTCTCCAAGACTTCTCCATCACAGTGGAGAACTCTACTGTAACCCCCTCCCTGACAGCCAAGAACCTTGGAGTGATCCTGGATAACCGACTATCCTGTGCGGAGAACATTGCAGCAACGGCTCGCTCCTGCAGATTCCTCCTCTACAACATCAGAAGGATACGACCATTCCTTACCAGAGAGGCAGCGCAACTCTTGACCCAGGCACTGGTCGTCTCCCGCCTGGATTACTGCAATGTACTCCTGGCTGGGCTCCCCGCTTCAGCCATTAGACCTCTGCAGCTCATCCAGAATGCTGCTGCCCGGCTGGTATTCAACCTCCCCAAATACTCGCATGTCACCCCTCTCCTTCGCACCCTGCACTGGCTCCCGATAGCAGCTCGCATCAGATTCAAGACCCTGGTGCTTGCATACCAGGCAGCTAAAGGGACAGCCCCTGCCTACCTGAAGGAAATGGTAACCCCCCAAACCCCTGCCCGCTTACTCCGTTCCTCCACCTCGGCTGGCCGACTGGCCCCACCTCCTCTACACAGCAGTCGGGCTGCCCGATCACGTCTCTTCACAACACTGGCTCCCCGCTGGTGGAATGAGCTCCCCACGGCTGTCAGAACGGCAGAGTCACTACCCATCTTCCGTCGTAGACTGAAGACCCATCTCTTCAGGTTACATCTTAACTGCTCCTCCTGAGACATCTTCTGACCCTCACCACTACGTCTCCTAAAGACACCCGCTTTCCCCTCTACTGTGTCCCTAAGAACTTCTACTGCCCCCCTTGTACTGTTTCTCAGTTTCTCCAGTAATATATATTTTTTTTTTTTTAGTAGAAGGCGATAATAGGGAGAAGGTTTTTCCTTCTATCAGTGGCCCCGGGCCCGAGCTAGAGTACTCTTCCTGCAACGAATAGTGGACTGCTGATTCACATGCTTAGTATTCAAATGTATTGATTGTGTTGTGCCTCCTAATCTGACACGCCCCCGTGAGCCTCGTTCTGGCGCCCCCTCCCGGCCGGATTGAGTGGGCCGGATCTCTGGCTCTGTTTGCAGCAGGTGTGGGCTATTACGTTTCAGCCCAGCTGTCCCAATCACCACCTGGACAGCCGCCTACTTAACCCTGCTACAGACGGAGATCCAACGCTTGGACATAACTTTCTGTATGGACCCCCTCTGACTACTCTCATCTGGATTTCCCTCCCTGGCTCGACCCCTGGACTCCCCTCTGGACTACTCTCTCATGGATCACTCTCCCTGGCCCGAAAAGGATCTCGGACTTTGCTCACTAGGGTAGTATCGCAGCACATAATACAACACCCCTGACCTCATACACGCACACACACATAGTATAATTACACACCCCATAACTATCGCCTGCATCACACCTTTTGTTTGTTTTTCCACTAGTTAGTGTAGGGCCTATTTCTTTGTTTATATCATCCATAATAAATCATTATATATTCTCCTGGCCTCTGTCTCTGTTTCTCTGGGGTTCCACCACATTTGGCTTTTCCAGTTTCAAGGTGTGCATAACAGATTGTAAGTCGCTTTGGAATAAGGCGTCTGCTAAATGCCAAAAATGTAAATGTAAATGTAAATGTAAATGAAGTCATGTTTAACACGTCTCAGATGAGAAGCAGCTCTCTCTGAGGTGTAATAGTGGCTGAGGTGTGATAGTGGCTGAGGTGTGATAGTGGCTGTGTGATAGTGGCTGTGTGATAGTGGACGTTCTTCCACCTAGAAATCACAAAATGGCAGAAGTTTCACTTCCACACTTGTCTTGAGCGAAAATGTAGATCTACTGACCCCTCCCTTACCCTGACATAGATCTACTGACCCCTCCCTTACCCTGACATAGATCTACTGACCCCCTCCCTCCCTAACCCTGACATAGATCTACAGACCCCTCCCTCCCTAACCCTAACATAGATCTACTGACCCCCCCCCTCCCTAACCCTAACATAGATCTACTGACCCCCCCTCCCTAACCCTAACATAGATCTACTGACCCCCCCCTCCCTAACCCTGAATATAGATCTACTGACCCCCTCCCTAACCCTAACATAGATCTACTGATCCCTCCCTAACCCTGAACACAGATCTACAGACCCCCCCCTCCCTAACCCTAACATAGATCTACTGACCCCTCCCTAACCCTAACATAGATCTACTGACCCCTCCCTCCCTAACCCTAACACAGATCTACTGACCCCTCCCTAACCCTAACATAGATCTACTGACCCCCCCCCTCCCTAACCCTGAACACAGATCTACTGACCCCTCCCTAACCCTAAAATAGATCTACTGACCCCCCCCTCCCTAACCCTAACATAGATCTACTGACCCCTCCCTAACCCTAACATAGATCTACTGACCCCCTTCCTCCCTAACCCTAAAATAGATCTACTGACCCCGCTCTCCCTAACCCTAACATAGATCAACTGACCCCCTCCATCCCTAACCCTAACATAGATCTACTGACCCCTCCCTCCCTAACCCTAACATAGATCTACTGACCCCCCCGACCCTAACATAGATCAACTGACCCCTCCATCCCTAACCCTGAATATAGATCTACTGACCCCCTCCCTCCCTAACCCTAACATAGATCTACTGACCCCCCCCCTCCCTAACCCTGAACACAGATCTACTGACCCCTCCCTCCCTAACCCTGAACACAGATCTACTGACCCCTCCCTAACCCTAACATAGATCTACTGACCCCCCCCCTCCCTAACCCTGAACACAGATCTACTGACCCCTCCCTAACCCTAAAATAGATCTACTGACCCCCCCCTCCCTAACCCTAACATAGATCTACTGACCCCTCCCTAACCCTAACATAGATCTACTGACCCCCTTCCTCCCTAACCCTAAAATAGATCTACTGACCCCGCTCTCCCTAACCCTAACATAGATCTACTGACCCCCCCTCCCTAACCCTAACATAGATCTACTGACCCCCCCTCCCTAACCCTAACATAGATCTACTGACCCCCCTCTCCCTAACCCTAACATAGATCTACTGACCCCCCCCTCCCTAACCCTAACATAGATCTACAGACCCCCCCTCCCTAACCCTAACATAGATCAACTGACCCCCCCTCCCTAACCCTAACATAGATCTACTGACCCCTCCCCTCCCTAACCCTAACATAGATCTACTGACCCCCCTCTCCCTAACCCTAACATAGATCTACTGACCCCCCCCCTCCCTAACCCTAACATAGATCTACTGACCCCTCCCTCCCTAACCCTGACATAGATCTACAGACCCCTCCCTCCCTAACCCTAACATAGATCTACTGACCCCCTCCCTCCCTAAC
>NC_137677.1:29022622-29032622 GCF_963989245.1 Nansenia antarctica | reverse complement strand
ATTTTGGGCTGTCTGGAGTCTTGTTTTATGGGCCTTTGTGGTTCTATAGTACCATGATGTTACGGCATAGTCGAAGTGACATTGAATGAGAGCTCCTGATAGGGTCCTCAGTGTGTTTTTACTGACAAGTGAGGATATCCTGTACAAGAATCTAGTTTTATGGTTCACTTTTTTGATTACTTTTGCTGCCATTTTATCTCCGGAAAGATTTGCCTCTAAGATGGAGCCCAGGTAAAATTTTCAGCCTTTCTGAGTTTAGATGGGGATCCGTATAGGATGGTTTCAGTTTTACCTAGGTGTATTGATAGTTTATTGTCAGCTAGCCAGATGCAGATTCTACTCAGTTCAGTGCTTAGCGCTTTTTCCACCTGCAATATGTCCCTGTCAGAGACCAGCAGAGCCGAGTCATCCGCGAACAGGAACAAATTGCAATTACATGCTGATGACATGTCATTCACATATATTAGGAACAGTAAAGGTCCCAAAATGCTTCCTTGTGGAACGCCGCAGGTCACTGGGAGGGGGGGGGACAGTGTTCCGTTCACACTAACCACCTGTTCCCTCCCCTCTAAGTAGGATTGCATCCAGCTCACCGATGTTCTATCGAACCCAATTGCTTTCAGTTTATCTAACAATATGTGGTGATCTACTGTGTCGAAGGCCTTCTGGAGGTCCAGCATGACCATGCCGCAGTACTTGCCCGAGTCCACCTCATGGTTGATGTGGTCGTTCAAATAGAGAAGGCATGTGTCAGTGGAATGGGATGTTCTGAATCCTGATTGAAATTCATACATCAGCTTTTTTTCGGTAAGGTACCTATCGACCTGTTCATAAACTATTTTTTCCATAAGTTTCGAGATGGAATTAAGAATAGAAACAGGTCGGTAGTTGCCTGGGTCTAATTTGCTTCCTTTTTTATACAGTGGGGTTACCCTTGCTATTTTAAAGTCAAGGGGGACGTGTCCCTGTTTGATGGAGAGGTTTATTATGTGGGTGATGATTGGGGTAATGGAGGCAGCTGAGTCTTTTAGAAATCTGGCTGGAATATTGTCATGGCCCGTGGCCTTTTCTGAGTGTAGAGCGCCTAGCTTTTTAAACACCTCATCGTTTGACACCATGGAGAGTTTAAAATCATCATTGCGTACACCCAGTTTATTGTAGAACTCACGGATGTGCTCTACACCATAACGCCCTGAGTGGGGTGGTAGATTGTTAACTAATTTAGTGGCTATGGTTGTAAAGAAAGTGTTTAAGCACTTAGCCACATCCAGCTTGTCTGTAAGGAGAGAATCACCAGATTTTATGCTGATGTTTGTAGACCTGGTTTTGAGTTTTTGACTGCAACCTAGTTGGCTATTAAGTAGCTTCCAAAGGTCACGTGGTTTGTTTAAGTTTTCTTCGATTTTGTTATCGAGGTATTCTTTCTTAGCAGATTTGGTCATGGTAATTACCTGATTGCATAGTTTGTTGCATTGTTTTTTAATTTTCTCAAAGTGGGTTTTGTGATCTTCGTTTAAGTGTTTCACTAATTTTGATTTGCATTTTTGAACTTCAGAGCATTTTAGGTCTCTGACTTTCATAGCATTTAGAATGTCCGAATTCGACTTCCGGTGGCGCGCGAACAGAGATGGCAGCCTGATAACAGAGCTCCGGTGTCAGCCTTAATTTACCCCTAATTCAAGATATTTTATGCACTCGAATTGATATATATCAACGTAATGATGGAGGGGGACAAATATAAGAGAAAGGGTACTGGGGTTCGAAAGCCATCTGAGAGAGTAACTGAGAAAGACGGAGCAGCTAGCAACAGAGCTAACGTTACCCCGACGGAACAAGATGGAGGCTTGAGAGAGAATGAAACGCTGGACTCGATTCGTAAAGTGGTGAGCGAAGTCGTGAATGCGGGTATGACAACTTGGCAAGCTGAATTGAAAAAGGACTTTTCCGAATTCCTCACGGATTTCCGAGAGGACATTAAGAAACAAATGGATGAACTCACGACAGGAGTGAACCAGCAAATCCAAGACGTGATAGGCCGAGTGGAGGGGGCGGAGGAGCGCGTGGGGCAGATGGAGGACGGTGTGGCTGAAATGGAGCGGTGGGACATTGGTGTCAAGGATGCCCTCACCCAGTTACTTGGTAATCAGCGGGCGTTGCAAGATAAAGTGTCTGACTTGGAAGGGAGGTCTAGATGCAACAACATCAGGATCTACGGCATCCCAGAGGACTCGGAGGGTACCTCCGTAGCAGCGTTTGTTGAAAAACTGATAAAGTCAGAATTGGGAGGTGATCTTGACTGTGACCTGGGGATAGAGCGTGCCCACCGTGCCTTGGCGCCCAGACCACCCGGAGGAGCTCCACCGCGATCCATGGTCATCAAGTTCCTCCAGTTTACAGTGAAAGAAAAGGTCCTCTATACCGCCTGGAAAAAGCAACCCACTTACCAAAACAAACGTGTTTTTTTCGACCATGATTATGCGACGGACGTGCAGAACAAAAGGAAGGAATATATACCCATCAAGAAGGCGCTTAAGGAGAGGGGAATACGCTTCCAGACCCCGCTGGCTAGAATGCGTGTCTTTTTTGATACAGGCACCGTCATGTATAACAGCGCGACACAAGCAGCAGAGGACCTGCGGAGACGGGGATTCATCTTGGACGGAGCTGTTCGCGGGACCAAGGACAAGGGCATAACGGAGGAAACGCTGACTCGACTTCTACCATGGGAAACAACCGAGCCCCAGAGGGGTGGAGCCCAGAACCAACATCAGCAGCAAGTCCGGGAGAGATTGAAGCAGTTTCGTCGGGGCGATGTGGATTCTACAGCAGATAATGAGTGAGTGATTCACTTCAGCCCAGAGACTCTTATTATTATTTTTTCAAGATGTTAACATAGGCTGACACCGACAGTTCATAGACAGTCACTAGACTCTTTTTTTCCTTCAGCCTATTCGGTCATTGACCAAGAGCCACATCTTTTTTATTTTTTATTTTTGCAACAGAGGGGCCCCACTTAGTGGCCAGCACCCCTCATTATCAAAGGTGATATGTCACCTTTTCCTTCGGAAGTCCAGTTCAGTGTTCAGTACTATTTTTGTGTATTTCATTGTTCATTGTTCATTTTTCAGTACTATGTTTGTGTATTTCATTTACAACTGTCTACTGTAGCGACTGGGAAGCTTTTCATGTACATGATGGAAATATCACAAGTTATAACCTAAATGCAAGATATAAGAATAGTTTCTTTTAACGTTAATGGTTTACTTAACCCGATAAAAAGAAGGAAGATCCTAACAAAATTAAAGAAAGATAGAATACAAATAGCATACCTACAGGAATCCCACCTTACCAATACAGAGCATGCCAAATTGAATAAACTGGGTTTTAAATATGTATATTCATCCTCATACGAACCAGGTCATAGGAGGGGTGTAGCCATACTGTTATCAAATACAGTGACCTATGAACACATATCAGAGTTTAAAGATAAAGATGGTAGGTTTATAATGATAATAGGGAAAATAGAGGGAACCCTAGTGAGTTTACTGAATGTATATGCTCCTCCTGGTAGTGACTGGACGTTTTATAGACAGATATTTGATTTAATGGCCACAAAATCTCAGGGAATCTTAATCTGTGGGGGGGACTTTAATGTTCGTTTAAACCCAAGATTGGATGCATCTAGCGGTAATCCAGAGTCAAAACCTATAAGTAGGAAGATAAAAGCATTAATGAAGGAAATGGGAATCATAGATGTTTGGAGAGAATTGTATCCATCCAGCCGGGACTACACCCACTACTCCTCCCCCCATGCCGTATACTCAAGGATAGATTATTTTTTAATTTACAATAGAGACCTACATAGAATAAGTCAATGTGACATAGGACCGATTGCCCTCTCTGATCATAGCCCTATTTACATGTCTGTGTGTCTCAATAGAAAGCCAAGGTCTACAATATGGAGGCTGAATTCAAGTATCCTGAATAACCCAGAGACAAGGGAGGCCATGAAGACTGAAATTAGAACATATCTTGAAATAAACGATAACGGGGAAGTGGCTCCGAATATGCTCTGGGATGCACTTAAAGCAGTAATGAGGGGTAACATCATCGCCACTACTTCACTTATAAAAAAACTTAGAGGACAAAGACTGCATGACCTGGAAATTAAATTAAAACATCTACAAAGACAACACAGTAACAATTTGGATAACAGGGTAAAACAAGAAATGAAAGACATAAGGAACGAGATAAATGAAATAGGCAATCAGGACATACAAAAAAAACTATTATTTACAAAACAAAGATACTATGAAGTAGGTGGGAAATCATTGAAACTCTTATCATATAGACTAAGAAAACAACAAGCAGATAATGCAATCTATAAAATAAGGAACCCCGAATCCGGAGCGATAGAATGTAAGCTAGACAAAATTCAACAGAGTTTCGAAAAGTTCTATAAAACACTATATTCCCAACCACAAGTGGACAACAACCTACAGATTGAGTCATTCCTAGCCTCTCTTGATTTACCCTCTGTCACTAATGAACAAAATAAAGACTTGGTAGCCGAAATAACAATAGAGGAATTACAATCAGCAATTTCGAGATTGAAGGCAAACAAATCACCGGGTTCAGATGGTTTCACTGCTGAATGGTACAGATCATTTAGAGAACAATTAGCTCCAACATTACTGAAGGCATTTAATTGGGTACTACAGAAAAGGGAAATTCCACCCTCATGGAGGGAAGCAATAATTTCAGTCATACCGAAGGAAGGGAAAGACAAACTAGATTGTAATAGCTATCGCCCTATCAGTGTTCTCCAGCTCGATTATCGACTGTTTACATCAATACTATCCAGAAGAATAGATAGGATTCTACCTAAACTCATTCATTTAGATCAGACAGGATTCATTAGACAACGGCAAACACAAGACAACATTAGAAGGTCATTGCACATTATCAGACATATCACACAACACGGAATAGAGGCAGCTCTTGTAAGTTTGGACGCTGAGAAAGCTTTCGATTCAGTTAGTTGGACCTTTTTATACAAGGTACTATCGAGATTCGGCTTTCATGAGTCTATTATTGCAACTTTCCAAGCATTATATGATAGCCCATCCGCAAGGATCAAAATTAATGGTGCCCTATCGGGATCCTTCACTCTGGAACGTGGAACCAGGCAGGGATGTCCCGCTTCCCCACTCCTATTCAGCCTTTTTATTGAGCCTTTGAGCCAATGGATAAGGCAAAATGTTGAAATTAAGGGAATAGACATGGCAGCTGGTGAGCATAAACTTGGTCTTTTTGCGGATGACGTCCTGGTATATCTAACACAGCCCACACAGACAATCCCAAAATTTATGGGTTTATTAGAGGAATATGGGACACTTTCAGGTTACAAACTAAATATTCAGAAGACCCAGGTACTAACACTTAACTATGACCCACCCAACGATATTAGAAGGAAATATAACCTGAAATGGGATGCAGATTCAATCAAATACCTAGGTGTTAACCTGCCAAAAGATGTCTCAAAATTATCTGATCTTAATTATGGCCCTTTGAATGTAAAACTAAAATCAGATGTACTACGGTGGAGTCTCATTCCCTTCTTGAGTTTGAGCTCTAGGGTGGAGTCTGTTAAGATGAACATCCTACCAAGGTTACTGTATTTATTCCAGACTCTTCCAGTGGAGATACCTGCTAAGCAATTTATAGAATGGGACAAATTAATATCTAGATATTTATGGCAAGGGAAAAAACCCAGAATCAGATACAAAACTCTACAGTTAAGAAAAGAAAACGGGGGATTTGGCCTTCCTTGTTTACGAGAATACTATTGCGCAGCTCAATTAAGGCCTGTAGTGTGTTGGTGTACTCCATCATACTCTGCAAGATGGAAGGAAATTGAGAGTGCAATGACAGAAGGGGTTCAAATAGCAGCGATAGTTGCAGATAGTGAATTAATAAACAACATGACAAATAAAAATAATCCCTGGATTAACGTGGCTTTGAAGATTTGGCAGGAGACAGTGAAACTGTGTGGTATAAAGGACTCACTTAAAATGCTAAGATGGTGTGCATATGACACAGACTTCCCTCCAAACAAAACAGATGCTAGATTTAAAGTCTGGGTTGGAAAAGGCCTTTCGAACTATTTAACTTTTGTCCACAAGGGGGCATTCCATAGCTTTGAATCGCTACAGAGAAAACATGGTTTGGAACAAAATGATTTCTATAGGTATCTCCAGGTCCGACACCATTTCAATCAGAATTTAGGGGGAGTATCAGAAGAGGGGGTAACAGGAATTATGGAAGTATTTACATCAGCAAGCAAATCATTGATATGCAACAAGGTGGTATCTAGACTATACAATGGCTTCCGCCAGATCAATCTCAAAACAGTCAATACAATATATATTAAAGAGAAATGGGAGAAAGAGGGTAATTTTACTATTTCTGGGGAGGATTGGGACAGATTATGTAAACTACAATGGGAAACGACATGCTCAAATACGTGGCGAGAATTTAGTTGGAAAAACCTTACAAGGTTTTTTATCACCCCCCTACAAAAACGACATCAGGGGACGGGTGTAGCGTGTTGGAGATCCTGTGGACTGAATGAAGCCAATCACTACCATGTATTCTGGGAATGCCCAAATCTAGTCCCATTTTGGCGGGAGATACACAATAATCTGGAAGCTATTTTTGAAATTAACATCCCCTTCAAATGTGACACTTTATACCTGGGAAACATCTCATTCGAAAATTGGGACAATAACGACAGAAAATTGATATTGATACTTCTGGTAGCAAGTAAAAAGGCTATCACAAGAAAATGGTTAAAGCCAGACGTACCCACAGTGGATGAATGGATAGATATAATTCATGATATATATGTAATGGAAAAGATGTCATACTCCCTTAGAATTCAGGTAGAAAAATTCTATCGGATCTGGACGAAATGGACTGGATATGTTAAACCTGTAAGGTCAGATTTCTGTTGAATTGTTAAAAGAACATGAGAGGGTGATGTAATTGTGTTTATTTTCTTGAATCATTTTCTATTCTAATCTATCATATGTAAGATGAAAGCTCCCAAAGTTCACTCGCTATTGTTTTTCTTTTTTCTTTGTTTGTTTTTGTTTTCGTTTTGTCTTGTCTTTACTTTACTTAATATAAAAAAAGAAAAAAAGACTTTGGTCATAGGAACTGAGTTGATTGTGATATGTTGAATGTAATGTTGTAACCAATGACCATTGACAATAAAAAGAAAATTTCAAAAAAAAGAATGTCCGAATTCATCCATGGTTCCGATCGGGTTTTAACCCTGGTGGTTCTCATGGGGGCTATACTGTCAATAATATTTAGGAATTTGGTTTTGAAACCTAGCCATGCCTCTTCAACCTGTGTGCATTTTAGTTCATCAAACCAGTCTTGATTCTCCAGTTTATGGTTTAAGGCCTCACTAGAATAGGATTTAAGGGATCTAGTGGTTACAGTTTTATGACCGCCAGCCTTGGGTTTATGTTTTTTACGAGTGCAAAAGATCATGTAATGATCACTTAGCCCACATACAATAACCCCACTCTTGGAGATTTTGGACTCATCCGATGTTAGAATGAGATCTATGGTGGTTTGAGTAGAAATACACACCCTAGTGGGTTTGGTAATTTGTTGACGGAGACCGTGTAATTCAGAAAACCTAGTGAAGGATTTGAAAACGGATGCTTCATTTCTGAGCATGTCCGTGTTCAAATCTCCAATAAGAATCTTTTCCACACAGTCAACGTCATCCATGCACCCCTCAAGAATGTCATAGAAATCACTCTGATCGGGAGGTCTGTAGATAGTACCAACCAGCACCGGTTTTGCTTTGTTAAAGATAATTTCAACCCAAACAGATTCTAATTTGTCATGATTCAGGTCATCACGGGTGTTAAAGATAATATCGTTGTGAATGTACATGCAGACACCACCCCCATACCTGTTTCTGTCGTTTCTGATGACTGTGTAGTTAACTATTTCAATCTCTGGGTCTTTGATGGATTCATCAAACTTGGTCTCAGAGAAGCTCAAAATATGAACCTTGCTGTCATGGAACATTTCTCTGATTTGGTCCAGTTTAGGCACAAGACTGTTCACATTAAGGTGAACAATATGCAGGCCCTTGCTGCTGTGTCCAAATAGAGAGTTTATGTCTTTGACTTGGAAATAGTCACCACCATTCTGGTCATCGTCACGTTGAGGATTGGGGGGTGGGGGGGGGCGCCCATTGTTCAACGGTTTCGTTGTAGAGTCTCCGGGTGGAGAAGGGGGGGGTCGTCGTCGGGTGGGGGAGGGAGGGGGGGGTTCGTCACCGGGTGGGGGAGGCCTCTGTGTTCGTCACCGGGTGGTGGGGGGGGGTTCGTCACCGGGTGGGGGAGGCCTCTGTGTTCCCTGGCTAGCTGGTGGAAGATAGGTGGGGGGGTAATGTTATTAGCATATCTACCCATTGTTTTGCTAGCCACGTCTGAATCCTGGAAGTCTGCTGTTGCCGGCAAAATAACCGGTTTGTCGACAATGGCGTCAATGTCTATGCTCGTAGCATTTGCCTGGGAAAGATATATTTGTTCTCTGGCTAAACGTGAAGCTTGCCTGGTTGAGACTGGTCCGGGATTCAGCTGAATGTCTCCCGAGAGCAGTAGATAGAGCCATATCACGGTTCTTCTGTCCATTCTACCTGTCGGGGGTTTGTTTCTTCTCGTCCGGTCCGCAGTCAACGTCGTGTGGATGGTTGTTGCTCCGAAGCCCAAACATTTCTTTGCGGCGTGGAGGTAAAAGTCGCTATGTGTCTCACCTTTTCCAACAAAGTTTGACTCCTTCTCCATAAGATGCAAGTTCTGTGGTGATTTGATGTACAAATCCGTAATCCATAGAAGGAACAGAAGAAAATGTGGTATAATCCTCGCCGTTGCGCCCGAGCGCTGATAGATGCGACTACTCATGATGACTGCTGATCGATCTCTCTCTGTCTCTGTCTCTCTCTGTCTCTCTCTCTCTCTGTCTCTGTCTCTCTCTGTCTCTCTCTCTCTCTGTCTCTCCTCTCTCTCTCTGTCTCTCTCTCTCTGTCTCTCTCTCGCTCCACCTCTCTGTCTGTCTCTCTCTCTCTCTCTCTCTCTCTCTTCCTCCCCCTCTCTAACTCTCTCCCTGTCTCTCTCTTTCTCTCCCTCTCTCTCCCTCTCTCCCCCTCTCTCTCTCCCTCTCTCCCCCTCCCTCTCCCTCCCTCTGTCTCTCTCTCTCCCTCTCTCTCCTCTCTCTCTCTCTCTCTCTCTCTCTCTCCCTCTCTCTCTATCTCTCTCCCTCTCTCTCTCTCTCTCTCAATTCAATTTTCAATTTCAAAGGGCTTTATTGGCATGGGAAACATACATTTACATTGCCAAAGCATGTGAAGTGTGAAGATAAAAAAACAAAAATAAAAATAATGTAATGTACATACTAGAATAAATAAATAGATTACATGGTCAAGTCCTCAAAGTCTCCCTGGATGTTGGTGATCAGTGGGAAGTATGTGTCCCTGATGTCCTTGTACAGCTGGCAGGTAGTTAAGAAGTGCAGCTCTGTTTCCACCAGGTTTTGTGTGCAGTGGGTGCACAGTCTGTCTGGTCTGGGGAGCCAGGTCTGCCTGTGGCGGCCTTTCTCGATGGCCAGGTTGTGTTCACTGAGTCTGTACATAGTCAAGGATTTCCTTAGCTTTGGGTCTGTCACAGTACTCAGGTATTCTGCCACTGTGTATTTTCTGTTTAGGACCAAATAGCATTCCAATTTGCTCTGGTTTTTGGTTGATTCTTGCCAATGTGTCAGGTAGTTTTCTTTTTGTTTTCTTATAATTTGGTTTAGTCTAATAAGTCTCTCTCTCCCTCCTTCTCTCTCTCTCTCCCTCCCTCTGTCTCTCTCTCCCTCCGTCTCTCTCCTCCCCCTCTCTCTCTCTGTCTCTCTCTCCCTTTCTCTC
>NC_137677.1:29001467-29022422 GCF_963989245.1 Nansenia antarctica | reverse complement strand
GTGAAACCAGAGGCCGGCTTCCTGTCAGGCAGAGGTGGTCGCCCCTCCTCGACTCCTGATTGGCTGAGGAAACAAACACGTGGTGGGGGCGTGATGTCCCATCGCTAGGCCACGCCTCCGTGTCTCAGCTGGTGTTTGTGATTGGACGCCTCCTGACCACATCATTGCATTGTGGGAAGTTTCCATCAGGGATGCAACCTCAGCATGTTCAAGTCAAGACTAAAAACCCATCTTTTTAATATTGCCTTTAAATGAGTAAATAATTAAATGATGATTATATAATGATTGGAGCACTTTGAGTTGCAACATTTGCCAGAAAAGCACTATACAAATAAAGTTATTATTATTTGTATTTTATTATTATTATTATTATTATTATTATTATTATTATTATTATTATTATTATTATTATTAGACAGAAGTGAGGTGTGACCGGAGAGGGAGATGAACTGTTGTCTGTGGGTGAGGTAGGAGGTGTGTGTAGGTGAGGTAGGAGGTGTGTGTAGGTGAGGTAGGAGGTGTGTGTGGGTGAGGTAGGAGGTGTGTGTGGGTGAGGTAGGAGGTGTGTGTGGTGAGGTAGGAGGTGTGTGGGAGGGAGGTGTGTGTGGGTGAGGTAGGAGGTGTGTGTGTAGGTGAGGTAGGAGGTGTGTGTGTAGGTGAGGTAGGAGGTGTGTGTAGGTGAGGTAGGAGGTGTGTGTAGGTGAGGTAGGAGGTGTGTGTAGGTGAGGTAGGAGGTGTGTGTAGGTGAGGTAGGAGGTGTGTGTAGGTGAGGTAGGAGGTGTGTGTTAGGTGAGGTAGGAGGTGTGTGTAGGTGAGGTAGGAGGTGTGTGTAGGTGAGGTAGGAGGTGTGTGTAGTGAGGTAGGAGGGTGTGTAGGTGAGGTAGGAGGTGTGTGTAGGTGAGGTAGGAGGTGTGTGTAGGTGAGGTAGGAGGTGTGTGTGTAGGTGAGGTAGGAGGTGTGTGTAGGTGAGGTAGGAGGTGTGTGTAGGTGAGGTAGGAGGTGTGTGTAGGTGAGGTAGGAGGTGTGTGTGTAGGTGAGGTAGGAGGTGTGTGTGTAGGTGAGGTAGGAGGTGTGTGTAGGTGAGGTAGGAGGTGTGTGTAGGTGAGGTAGGAGGTGTGTGTAGGTGAGTAGGAGGTGTGTGTGTAGGTGAGGTAGGAGGTGTGTGTGTAGGTGAGGTAGGAGGTGTGTGTAGGTGAGGTAGGAGGTGTGTGTAGGTGAGGTAGGAGGTGTGTGTGTAGGTGAGGTAGGAGGTGTGTGTAGGTGAGGTAGGAGGTGTGTGTAGGTGAGGTAGGAGGTGTGTGTAGGTGAGGTAGGAGGTGTGTGTAGGTGAGGTAGGAGGTGTGTGTAGGTGAGGTAGGAGGTGTGTGTAGGTGAGGTAGGAGGTGTGTGAGGTGAGGTAGGAGGTGTGTGTGGGTGAGGTAGGAGGTGTGTGTGTAGGTGAGGTAGGAGGTGTGTGTAGGTGAGGTAGGAGGTGTGTGTAGGTGAGGTAGGAGGTGTGTGTAGGTGAGGTAGGAGGTGTGTGTGTAGGTGAGGTAGGAGGTGTGTGTAGGTGAGGTAGGAGGTGTGTGTAGGTGAGGTAGGAGGTGTGTGTAGGTGAGGTAGGAGGGGTGGAGGTGAGGTAGGAGGTGTGTGTAGGTGAGGTAGGAGGTGTGTGTAGGTGAGGTAGGAGGTGTGTGTAGGTGAGGTAGGAGGTGTGTGTAGGTGAGGTAGGAGGTGTGTGTAGGTGAGGTAGGAGGTGTGTGTGTAGGTGAGGTAGGAGGTGTGTGTGTAGGTGAGGTAGGAGGTGTGTGTAGGTGAGGTAGGGAGGTGTGTGTAGGTGAGGTAGGAGGTGTGTGTGTAGGTGAGGTAGGAGGTGTGTGTAGGTGAGGTAGGAGGTGTGTGTGTAGGTGAGGTAGGAGGTGTGTGTAGGTGAGGTAGGAGGTGTGTGTGTAGGTGAGGTAGGGAGGTGTGTGTAGGTGAGTAGGAGGTGTGTGTGTAGGTGAGGTAGGAGGTGTGTGTAGGTGAGGTAGGAGGTGTGTGTGTAGGTGAGGTAGGAGGTGTGTGTAGGTGAGTAGGAGTTGTGTGTAGGTGAGGTAGGAGGTGTGTGTGTAGTGAGGTAGGAGGTGTGTGTAGGTGAGGTAGGAGGTGTGTGTAGTGAGGTAGGAGGTGTGTGTAGGTGAGGTAGGAGGTGTGTGTAGGTGAGGTGGAGGTGTGTGTAGGTGAGGTAGGAGGTGTGTGTGTAGGTGAGGTAGGAGGTGTGTGTAGGTGAGGTAGGAGGTGTGTGTAGGTGAGGTAGGAGGTGTGTGTGGGTGAGGTAGGAGGTGTGTGTAGGTGAGGTAGGAGGTGTGTGTGTAGGTGAGGTAGGAGGTGTGTGTGTAGGTGAGGTAGGAGGTGTGTGTGTAGGTGAGGTAGGAGGTGTGTGTAGGTGAGGTAGAGGTGTGTGTAGGTGAGGTAGGAGGTGTGTGTGTGGGTGAGTAGGAGGTGTGTGTATGTGAGGTAGGAGGTGTGTGTGTAGGTGAGGTAGGAGGTGTGTGTAGGTGAGGTAGGAGGTGTGTGTGTAGGTGAGGTAGGAGGTGTGTGTAGGTGAGGTAGGAGGTGTGTGTGTAGGTGAGGTAGGAGGTGTGTGTAGGTGAGGTAGGAGGTGTGTGTAGGTGAGGTAGGAGGTGTGTGTAGGTGAGGTAGGAGGTGTGTGTAGGTGAGGTAGGAGGTGTGTGTGTGGGTGAGGTAGGAGGTGTGTGTGTAGGTGAGGTAGGAGGTGTGTGTGTGTAGGTGAGGTAGGAGTGTGTGTGTGGGTGAGGTAGGAGGTGTGTGTGTGGTGAGGTAGGAGGTGTGTGTAGGTGAGGTAGGAGGTGTGTGTGGGTGAGGTAGGAGGTGTGTGTGTAGGTGAGGTAGGAGGTGTGTGTAGGTGAGGTAGGAGGTGTGTGTGGGTGAGGTAGGAGGTGTGTGTAGGTGAGGTAGGAGGTGTGTGTGGGTGAGGTAGGAGGTGTGTGTGTAGGTGAGGTAGGAGGTGTGTGTAGGTGAGGTAGGAGGTGTGTGTAGGTGAGGGTAGGAGGTGAGTGTAGGTGAGGTAGGAGGTGTGTGTGTAGGTGAGGTAGGAGGTGTGTGTAGGTGAGGTAGGAGGTGTGTGTGTGGGTGAGGTAGGAGGTGTGTGTAGGTGAGGTAGGAGGTGTGGTGGGGTGAGGTAGGAGGTGTGTGTGTAGGTGAGGTAGGAGGTGTGTGTAGGTGAGGTAGGAGGTGTGTGTAGGTGAGGTAGGAGGTGTGTGTAGGTGAGGTAGGAGGTGTGTGTAGGTGAGGTAGGAGGTGTGTGTAGGTGAGGTAGGAGGTGTGTGTAGGTGAGGTAGGAGGTGTGTGTAGGTGAGGTAGGAGGTGTGTGTAGGTGAGGTAGAGGTGTGTGTGTAGGTGAGGTAGGAGGTGTGTGTGTGGGTGAGGTAGGAGGTGTGTGTAGGTGAGGTAGGAGGTGTGTGTGTAGGTGAGGTAGGAGGTGTGTGTAGGTGAGGTAGGAGGTGTGTGTGTAGGTGAGGTAGGAGGTGTGTGTGTAGGTGAGGTAGGAGGTGTGTGTAGGTGAGGTAGGAGGTGTGTGTGGGTGAGGTAGGGGTGTGTGTGTAGGTGAGGTAGGAGGTGTGTGTAGGTGAGGTAGGAGGTGTGTGTAGGTGAGGTAGGAGGTGTGTGTAGGTGAGGTAGGAGGTGTGTGTGGGTGAGGTAGGAGGTGTGTGTGTAGGTGAGGTAGGAGGTGTGTGTAGGTGAGGTAGGAGGTGTGTGTAGGTGAGGTAGGAGGTGTGTGTGTAGGTGAGGTAGGAGGTGTGTGTAGGTGAGGTAGGAGGTGTGTGTAGGTGAGGTAGGAGGTGTGTGTAGGTGATGGTAGGAGGTGTGTGTGTAGGTGAGGTAGGAGGTGTGTGTAGGTGAGGTAGGAGGTGTGTGTGGGTGAGGTAGGAGGTGTGTGTAGGTGAGGTAGGAGGTGTGTGTGTAGGTGAGGTAGGAGGTGTGTGTGTAGGTGAGGTAGGAGGTGTGTGTAGGTGAGGTAGGAGGTGTGTGTGGGTGAGGTAGGAGGTGTGTGTAGGTGAGGTAGGAGGTGTGTGTAGGTGAGGTAGGAGGTGTGTGTAGGTGAGGTAGGAGGTGTGTGTAGGTGAGGTAGGAGGTGTGTGTAGGTGAGGTAGGAGGTGTGTGTAGGTGAGGTAGGAGGTGTGTGTAGGTGAGGTAGGAGGTGTGTGTGGTGGGTGAGGTAGGAGGTGTGTGTGTAGGTGAGGTAGGAGGTGTGTGTGGGTGAGGTAGGAGGTGTGTGTAGGTGAGGTAGGAGGTGTGTGTAGGTGAGGTAGGAGGTGTGTGTAGGTGAGGTAGGAGGTGTGTGTGGGTGAGGTAGGAGGTGTGTGTAGGTGAGGTAGGAGGTGTGTGTTAGGTGAGGTAGGAGGTGTGTGTGTAGGTGAGGTAGGAGGTGTGTGTAGGTGAGGTAGGAGGTGTGTGTGGGTGAGGTAGGAGGTGTGTGTAGGTGAGGTAGGAGGTGTGTGTGTAGGTGAGGTAGGAGGTGTGTGTGTAGGTGAGGTAGGAGGGTGTGTGTAGGTGAGGTAGGAGGTGTGTGTGGGTGAGGTAGGAGGTGTGTGTAGGTGAGGTAGGAGGTGTGTGTAGGTGAGGTAGGAGGTGTGTAGGTGAGGTAGGAGGTGTGTGTAGGTGAGGTAGGAGGTGTGTGTAGGTGAGGTAGGAGGTGTGTGTAGGTGAGTAGGAGGTGTGTGTGTAGGTGGAGGTAGGAGGTGTGTGTAGGTGAGGTAGGAGGTGTGTGTGTAGGTGAGGTAGGAGGTGTGTGTAGGTGAGGTAGGAGGTGTGTGTGTAGGTGAGGTAGGAGGTGTGTGTGTGGGTGAGGTAGGAGGTGTGTGTGGGTGAGGTAGGAGGTGTGTGTAGGTGAGGTAGGAGGTGTGTGTAGGTGAGGTAGGAGGTGTGTGTGTGGGTGAGGTAGGAGGTGTGTGTGTAGGTGAGGTAGGAGGTGTGTGTAGGTGAGGTAGGAGGTGTGTGTAGGTGAGGTAGGAGGTGTGTGTAGGTGAGGTAGGAGGTGTGGTGTAGGTGAGGTAGGAAGGTGTGTGTGTAGGTGAGGTAGGAGGTGTGTGTGTGGGTGAGGTAGGAGGTTGGAGTGTAGGTGAGGTAGGAGGTGTGTGTGGGTGAGGTAGGAGGTGTGTGTGTGGTGAGGTAGGAGGTGTGTGTGGGTGAGGTAGGAGGTGTGTGTGGGTGAGGTAGGAGGTGTGTGTAGGTGAGGTAGGAGCTGTGTGTAGGTTGAGGTAGGAGGTGTGTGTAGGTGAGGTAGGAGGTGTGTGTAGGTGAGGTAGGAGGTGTGTGTGTATGTGAGGTAGGAGGTGTGTGTAGGTGAGGTAGGAGGTGTGTGTAGGTGAGGTAGGAGGTGTGTGTAGGTGAGGTAGGAGGTGTGTGTGTAGGTGAGGTAGGAGGTGTGTGTATGTGAGGTAGGAGGTGTGTGTGTAGGTGAGGTAGGAGGTGTGTGTGTAGGTGAGGTAGGAGGTGTGTGTAGGTGAGGTAGGAGGTGTGTGTGGGTGAGGTAGGAGGTGTGTGTGGGTGAGGTAGGAGGTGTGTGTAGGTGAGGTAGGAGGTGTGTGTGTAGGTGAGGTAGGAGGTGTGTGTAGGTGAGGTAGGAGGTGTGTGTGGGTGAGGTAGGAGGTGTGTGTGGGTGAGGTAGGAGGTGTGTGTGGGTGAGGTAGGAGGTGTGTGTGTAGGTGAGGTAGGAGGTGTGTGTGGGTGAGGTGGAGGTGTGTGTAGGTGAGGTAGGAGGTGTGTGTGGGTGAGGTAGGAGGTGTGTGTAGGTGAGGTAGGAGGTGTGTGTAGGTGAGGTAGGAGGTGTGTGTGGTGAGGTAGGAGGTGTGTGTGGGTGAGGTAGGAGGTGTGTGTGGGTGAGGTAGGAGGTGTGTGTAGGTGAGGTAGGAGGTGTGTGTGAGGTGAGGTAGGAGGTGTGTGTAGGTGAGGTAGGAGGTGTGTGTGTACGTGAGGTAGGAGTGTGTGTGTAGGTGAGGTAGGAGGTGTGTGTGTAGGTGAGGTAGGAGGTGTGTGTGTAGGTGAGGTAGGAGGTGTGTGTAGGTGAGGTAGGAGGTGTGTGTGTAGGTGAGGTAGGAGGTGTGTGTAGGTGAGGTAGGAGGTGTGTGTAGGTGAGGTAGGAGGTGTGTGTGTAGGTGAGGTAGGAGGTGTGTGTGTAGGTGAGGTAGAGGTGTGTGTGTAGGTGAGGTAGGAGGTGTGTGTGGGTGAGGTAGGAGTGTGTGTATGTGAGGTAGGAGGTGTGTGTAGGTGAGGTAGGAGGTGTGTGTGTAGGTGAGGTAGGAGGTGTGTGTGTAGGTGAGGTAGGAGGTGTGTGTGGTGAGGTAGGAGGTGTGTGTAGGTGAGGTAGGAGGTGTGTGTGGGTGAGGTAGGAGGTGTGTGTAGGTGAGGTAGGAGGTGTGTGTAGGTGAGGTAGGAGGTGTGGTAGGTGAGGTAGGAGGTGTGTGTGGGTGAGGTAGGAGGTGTGTGTGGGTGAGGTAGGAGGTGTGTGTAGGTGAGGTAGGAGGTGTGTGTAGGTGAGGTAGGAGGTGTGTGTGTAGGTGAGGTAGGAGGTGTGTGTGTAGGTGAGGTAGGAGGTGTGTGATAGGTGAGGTAGGAGGTGTGTGTGGGTGAGGTAGGGAGGTGTGTGTGTAGGTGAGGTAGGAGGTGTGTGTAGGTGAGGTAGGAGGTGTGTGTAGGTGAGGTAGGAGTGTGTGTAGGTGAGGTAGGAGGTGTGTGTGGGTGAGGTAGGAGGTGTGTGTGTAGGTGAGGTAGGAGGTGTGTGTAGGTGAGGTAGGAGGTGGTGTGTAGGTGAGGTAGGAGGTGTGTGTGTAGGTGAGGTAGGAGGTGTGTGTGGTGAGGTAGGAGGTGTGTGTAGGTGAGGTAGGAGGTGTGTGTAGGTGAGGTAGGAGGTGTGTGTGTAAGGTGAGGTAGGAGGTGTGGTAGGTGAGGTAGGAGGTGTGTGTGGGTGAGGTAGGAGGTGTGTGTAGGTGAGGTAGGAGGTGTGTGTGTAGGTGAGGTAGGAGGTGTGTGTGTAGGTGAGGTAGGAGGTGTGTGTAGGTGAGGTAGGAGGTGTGTGTGGGTGAGGTAGGAGGTGTGTGTAGGTGAGGTAGGAGGTGTGTGTAGGTGAGGTAGGAGGTGTGTGTAGGTGAGGTAGGAGGTGTGTGTAGGTGAGGTAGGAGGTGTGTGTAGGTGAGGTAGGAGGTGTGTGTGTGGGTGAGGTAGGAGGTGTGTGTGTAGGTGAGGTAGGAGGTGTGTGTTGGGTGAGGTAGGAGGTGTGTGTAGGTGAGGTAGGAGGTGTGTGTAGGTGAGGTAGGAGGTGTGTGTAGGTGAGGTAGGAGGTGTGTGTGGGTGAGGTAGGAGGTGTGTGTGTAGGTGAGGTAGGAGGTGTGTGTAGGTGAGGTAGGAGGTGTGTGTGTAGGTGAGGTAGGAGGTGTGTGTAGGTGAGGTAGGGAGGTGTGTGTGGGTGAGGTAGGAGGTGTGTGTAGGTGAGGTAGGAGGTGTGTGTGTAGGTGAGGTAGGAGGTGTGTGTGTAGGTGAGGTAGGAAGGTGTGTGTAGGTGAGGTAGGAGGTGTGTGTGGGTGAGGTAGGAGGTGTGTGTAGGTGAGGTTGGAGGTGTGTGTGTAGGTTGAGGTAGGAGGTGTGTGTAGGTGAGGTAGGAGGTGTGTGTAGGTGAGGTAGGAGGTGTGTGTAGGTGAGGTAGGAGGTGTGTGTAGGTGAGGTAGGAGGTGTGTGTGTAGGTGAGGTAGGAGTGTGTGTAGGTGAGGTAGGAGGTGTGTGTGTAGGTGAGGTAGGAGGTGTGTGTGGGTGAGGTAGGAGGTGTGTGTAGGTGAGGTAGGAGGTGTGTGTAGGTGAGGTAGGAGGTGTGTGTAGGTGAGGTAGGAGGTGTGTGTAGGTGAGGTAGGAGGTGTGTGTAGGTGAGGTAGGAGGTGTGTGTAGGTGAGGTAGGAGGTGTGTGTAGGTGAGGTAGGAGGTGTGTGTGTAGGTGAGGTAGGAGGTGTGTGTAGGTGAGGTAGGAGGTGTGTGTAGGTGAGGTAGGAGGTGTGTGTAGGTGAGGTAGGAGGTGTGTGTGTAGGTGAGGTAGGAGGTGTGTGTGTAGGTGAGGTAGGAGGTGTGTGTAGGTGAGGTAGGAGGTGTGTGTGTAGGTGAGGTAGGAGGTGTGTGTGTGGGTGAGGTAGGAGGTGTGTGTGGGTGAGGTAGGAGGTGTGTGTAGGTGAGGTAGGAGGTGTGTGTAGGTGAGGTAGGAGGTGTGTGTGTGGGTGAGGTAGGAGGTGTGTGTGTAGGTGAGGTAGGAGGTGTGTGTAGGTGAGGTAGGAGGTGTGTGTAGGTGAGGTAGGAGGTGTGTGTAGGTGAGGTAGGAGGTGTGTGTGTAGGTGAGGTAGGAGGTGTGTGTGTAGGTGAGGTAGGAGGTGTGTGTGTGGGTGAGGTAGGAGGTGTGTGTGGGTGAGGTAGGAGGTGTGTGTAGGTGAGGTAGGAGGTGTGTGTAGGTGAGGTAGGAGGTGTGTGTAGGTGAGGTAGGAGGTGTGTGTAGGTGAGGTAGGAGGTGTGTGTGTATGTGAGGTAGGAGGTGTGTGTAGGTGAGGTAGGAGGTGTGTGTAGGTGAGGTAGGAGGTGTGTGTAGGTGAGGTAGGAGGTGTGTGTGTAGGTGAGGTAGGAGGTGTGTGTATGTGAGGTAGGAGGTGTGTGTGTAGGTGAGGTAGGAGGTGTGTGTGTAGGTGAGGTAGGAGGTGTGTGTAGGTGAGGTAGGAGGTGTGTGTGGGTGAGGTAGGAGGTGTGTGTGGGTGAGGTAGGAGGTGTGTGTAGGTGAGGTAGGAGGTGTGTGTGTAGGTGAGGTAGGAGGTGTGTGTAGGTGAGGTAGGAGGTGTGTGTGGGTGAGGTAGGAGGTGTGTGTGGGTGAGGTAGGAGGTGTGTGTGGGTGAGGTAGGAGGTGTGTGTGTAGGTGAGGTAGGAGGTGTGTGTGGGTGAGGTAGGAGGTGTGTGTAGGTGAGGTAGGAGGTGTGTGTGGGTGAGGTAGGAGGTGTGTGTAGGTGAGGTAGGAGGTGTGTGTAGGTGAGGTAGGAGGTGTGTGTAGGTGAGGTAGGAGGTGTGTGTGGGTGAGGTAGGAGGTGTGTGTGGGTGAGGTAGGAGGTGTGTGTAGGTGAGGTAGGAGGTGTGTGTGTAGGTGAGGTAGGAGGTGTGTGTGTAGGTGAGGTAGGAGGTGTGTGTGTAGGTGAGGTAGGAGGTGTGTGTGTAGGTGAGGTAGGAGGTGTGTGTGTAGGTGAGGTAGGAGGTGTGTGTGTAGGTGAGGTAGGAGGTGTGTGTAGGTGAGGTAGGAGGTGTGTGTGTAGGTGAGGTAGGAGGTGTGTGTAGGTGAGGTAGGAGGTGTGTGTGTAGGTGAGGTAGGAGGTGTGTGTGTAGGTGAGGTAGGAGGTGTGTGTGTAGGTGAGGTAGGAGGTGTGTGTGTAGGTGAGGTAGGAGGTGTGTGTGGGTGAGGTAGGAGGTGTGTGTATGTGAGGTAGGAGGTGTGTGTAGGTGAGGTAGGAGGTGTGTGTGTGTAGGTGAGGTAGGAGGTGTGTGTGTAGGTGAGGTAGGAGGTGTGTGTAGGTGAGGTAGGAGGTGTGTGTGTAGGTGAGGTAGGAGGTGTGTGTGGGTGAGGTAGGAGGTGTGTGTAGGTGAGGTAGGAGGTGTGTGTAGGTGAGGTAGGAGGTGTGTGTAGGTGAGGTAGGAGGTGTGTGTGGGTGAGGTAGGAGGTGTGTGTGGGTGAGGTAGGAGGTGTGTGTAGGTGAGGTAGGAGGTGTGTGTAGGTGAGGTAGGAGGTGTGTGTGTAGGTGAGGTAGGAGGTGTGTGTGTAGGTGAGGTAGGAGGTGTGTGTAGGTGAGGTAGGAGGTGTGTGTGTAGGTGAGGTAGGAGGTGTGTGTAGGTGAGGTAGGAGGTGTGTGTGGGTGAGGTAGGAGGTGTGTGTGGGTGAGGTAGGAGGTGTGTGTGTAGGTGAGGTAGGAGGTGTGTGTAGGTGAGGTAGGAGGTGTGTGTAGGTGAGGTAGGAGGTGTGTGTGTAGGTGAGGTAGGAGGTGTGTGTGTAGGTGAGGTAGGAGGTGTGTGTGGGTGAGGTAGGAGGTGTTAAAACTAAGTTTTAACAACTGTTTGAACCCTACCGCCACCCCCCCCCCCCCTTTAACTGGGGGACATTTAACAATCAGAAACAAAAAAACAAGTAACTTTTTTTTGTCTATTATTTTTTACTTTCAAAGACCAAAAACTTTTCAAAAGTTGTTTTTTTAAACTATAACCTTCCTCTGAAAGAACACCCATCTTAATGTATGGCCACAAATACTGCACTTCTTTTATTTGTACAATTATTCAAACTTCCCCAAGTGAAAACCAACTCCTGCACGTGAGCTGGGAGCAGTCTGGAGCGATGGGGAGACACAACATCTCCTGCTGTGCTAAATAGTCTCTCTGATGAAACGCTTGTTGGAGGACAGGACAAATACTTCACTGCCACGTATGCCAGTGCTGGACATGTGACCACCTTAATTGACCAGTAGGTGACCAGTGGATCTGAGGACAGTGACTCTGTGTTGCACTCTGCTAGGTAGTTATCTACTGCACTACGGGCGGACAGGTGAGTTGACACAGATGTCTCAGATTTCTTTGACATACTTTGCATTGACGGATTGTATGGCAGCTAGTGCTGAGGCACAAACATGTACATTTTCAAGCCTGCAAACTGTGACACTTTAAAATAATGTGAAAAAATACTTTGTTGTGAAATATGACAACCCTAGTTGACTATCTGTGCAGTATAGTACAGTGGATTGTGTACATAGCCTCTATTGATGTAAACCAGCTCCTTACCTTCTTGTGATTTTATGCATCTATGCTTTTTCTAAAATGTGTTTCTTTTTCCTTTCCTAAACACCAGGGGAGCCTCCCCTCCTAAATTTCGTTGTTTGGTACCTGTACTGTAGCAATGACAAATAAAGTCTATCTATCTATCTATCTATCTATCTATCTATCTATCTATCTATCTATCTATCTATCTATCTATCTATCTATCTATCTATCTATCTATCTATCTATCTATCTATCTATCTATCTATCTATCTATCTATCTATCTATCTATCTATCTATCTATCTATCTATCTATCTATCTATCTATCTATCTATCTATCTATCTATCTATCTATCTATCTATCTATCTATCTATCTATCTATCTATCTATCTATCTATCTATCTATCTATCTATCTATCTATCTATCTATCTATCTATCTATCTATCTATCTATCTATCTATCTATCTATCTATCTATCTATCTATCTATCTATCTATCTATCTATCTATCTATCTATCTATCTATCTATCTATCTATCTATCTATCTATCTATCTATCTATCTATCTATCTATCTATCTATCTATCTATCTATCTATCTATCTATCTATCTATCTATCTATCATTGCCCCCCAAAAGAGGCTTTTGCTGTGAGTGCCCTCTCCTTGCTCCATACCTGGAACAACAGCTGCAGCAGCAGGCTCTCCATTCAGCTGAGTCAACTTGACTTCAGCTTATTAAAGTCTGACTCACTGAGAAGTGACTTGGGCATCATCTTGAATCTGGGATCCAAGAGGGTGGCCTTAAAGTACGGGCCAGTGGGTTCATCAAAGAGTGGCTGGAAGCGTTCAACCAACAGTGTCTTTAACCCTCGGGTTGGGTTCATGTTTGCCCCCCCATCCTTGGTGTTCCCGGTCTAATTAGACCGGTCTGATTTAGTGCTTTATATCTCAAAAACTACATGGTCAAATTTGCTAAATTTGGTACCTGGTGAAAGCTGAGACCTGTGAGATGTTAAGAAATGAACATAGATATAACCAAATTAATGTAATGTGACTAAATACACAGTAGAAATTGAATATTTCATTTCCGTTTTTGAGAATTTCAAATAAGAAGGCCAGTTACACCCTGAAACTCTATATATCTCTGCCAAACAACACATTGGATCAGTTCTTCAACATCTCAACATATACTGTGCAAAATGTGATGAGACATAAACAATGTAGACTATTGGTTAACCTGAATAACTGCAATATAGAAAGAATAGACACTGAAAATGTATTCCAAAATGAAAATTTATTGTAAAACAAATTCACAGAACATCAGAATGAATAGTCGTGTGTGTGTGTGTGTTTGCTTGCAGAAGCAAGAAAGCCAGGACATACTATACCATTGCCCAATCATAGCTGTTACTGTAGTGTTGCATGTGCATATAAATCTATTTTGATGATTGGGTTGAGAGAGGAGGTACAGCACAAGAACGGTGGTCAGGGTCAAGGTCTCTCTGCCTGTGTGTGTGTGTGTTCACCCACAGGAGTGGCATTTTGCAATCAGGTCAGAGTGTGCCTTGCAAACGTAGGCATCACATTTGTAGCATGTGTAGTATATTTCTACTCACATGCATGGATTGTATATGATATGGGCCTGTATGTATGCTGTGGGGGAGTGTTGTGGAATGGCTCTTGTGGTCTGTGACCTGCCCCCTGACTTAAGGCCAGGTGACATCATATTGGGCTCTCCCCTTTCACATCTTGACCATCCCTACAGGGAAGGTGATAGGCCAGGCATCTAGGTGACTGTGATAGGATCACTGTTGACACAAAAAGGACAGGACAGGGGCAGATCTTCCTCTTTTTCACCCCACCCCAGCCGACCAGCAGACCAGAATCCAGCTCTCATATCTTGTATTTTGTACTTTAATTAAATCGTCTTAAACTCAGAATTGTTCTTTGATTCATAACCAACAAGGTAATATACTACACATGTAAGGCTTGTTTTATTGTCTCTAGGGGCACAGAGCTTGCATCTTTGCCTTTTCTGCCCCTGTCCTTGCTGGGGGGCAGCGGCTGGGGCTTGCTGACTCCTAACCAGACTGGCAGAGGCTGGTGTGCGGGGAAGGTGCTGGCGCCTTTGAATTAGAGGAGTAACTAATGCTTTCCCGAGCTCTGCCAGGAAGAGTCTCCTCTTGAAACTCTTCTCCCGATTCCACACTGGGTCGATCGCCATCCATACCACATATGCGTTACACGCAGACACATCCAGGATGTTGTGGAACACTGCCACTGGCCAACGGGCTGCCATTCGCTGGCAGGTGTACGTGCCAGTAAGCTGCAATGAAAGAAAAAATAAATAAGAGGTTGGAAATAATATTGAATCTGTCATACACAAAAATGCATTGTTTCACATGAATAAAAGTAAAATAAAATGCATGATAGATGAAAATATACATTACCTTATTAAGGCAGTCCACACCTCCTTTGTTGCTGTTGTAGTCCAGGATGATCTGGGGCTTCCTGTCCTCTGTGGTGCTGACAGCAGCGTCTTTGTGTACCGTGCTCATCAGGATGACATTTTTATTCTTCTTGGGAACATAGGACACAAGACAGTGTGTGGCAGTGAAAGCGAATTTTTATGAGAGTATCTCTCTCCCTCTGGTTGACACCAGCGCAGGGGGAAATTCAGGCTTGTTCTTCCTCACTGTCCCCACCATGGTGAGCTTGCGTTTCAACAGCTCCTGACCAAGCGCATATGAGGTGAAAAAGTTATCACATGTGATATTATGCCCCTTTAGACCGGCTGTCATGTCCAGCACAACACGCATGCTCTGGTTTTTTTCTGGCCTTCCATCAACAGGTTTTCCCGTGTAGACCTGCATATTCCAGGCATAGCTGCTCCTGGCATCACATGCTGCCCAGATCTTGATTCCATACTTGCCTGGTTTGCTTGGGATGTACCGTACTGCTTGAAGGGACAGCGACCTCTGAAACGGACCATGCGCTCGTCAACTGTCACCTCAGGGCCTGGATTGTACATCAGTGGTAGGCGCTCCACCCACCTGTCCCAAACGTTCCTGATGGCAGCCAGTTTGTCATTTCGCCAGCGGGCAGGTCTTGTATCTCTGTTATCAAATCGGATAACTCTCGACAGGACATGAAACTGCTGTAATGACATAGTGGACCGGAATGTAGGCCTCCCACACTCCGCATCCCACAGACTCTTTGTAGCCTCATTGTTTGACCGATATACTCCTGCTAGAATCGACAGACCTATGTAGGCTTGAAGGTCTACCTGGTCCAGTGCTCTCCATGTGTCCCCAAACACACGCCTCCCCTCCAGGTTTGTCATGTCCAGTACAATTTCCTCAATGGACTCTGGTAAAAACAGTTGGAAGCTGGACTTGATGTCATCCACACGAGATGTAGCATACCGCGTTGGTCCTGGTGTCATCCTTATGATGTTTTCCACTCTCGCTCTGCTTGCTCTATCCTGGGAGGATGAATACCAGAGCAAGTTGCCACCCTTGGACTGGAATGTCACCTCAGGTGCCTGTTCTTCAGGTGCCTCTTCCTCAGGGGCCTCTTCCACAGGGGCCTCTTCCTCAGGGGCCTCTTCCTCAGGGGCCTCTTCCTCGCCGTCTGTCTCATAACATTCTGGATCGAAGTCAGGATCGGTGTTGTCTTCCAATTCTGAGACATCCTCCTCTATCTCTGGTTCAACTTCAATCTCCTCTTCATCTGGTTAAAAAATTCGGTCGAGAGCCTCTCTGACAGATAATCGCTTAGACAGCCGCTTACTCATTGTGTTCACAGAGTGAATTCAGAGCAAAGCACAAATAAAGCTTTATATAGGGGGTCTGTGAGAGTTTAGTCTGGAAGGTGTGGTTCATGTGGGGGGATGGGCATATAAGCACGGGAAAGAGAAGGGTTCCCATAACAAACACCTGTTTCGTTTGATAAATGTCAGTGTTTGTTATGGGAACCCTTCTCTTTCCCGTGCTTATGTGTCCATCAGAACCATACCTTCCAGAGTTATGGGAACCCTTCTCTTTCACCCCAGGTGAACCACACCTTCCAGACTAAACAATGTTTAGTCTGGAAGGTCTGGTTCGGATGGGCAAATAAGCACGGGAAAGAGAAGGGTTCCCATAACAAACACCTAATTGTTTAGTTTGAAATGTGTCAAACTTTATATATGAGGTATGTGAACAGGTTTGATACATCCTGGAATGTTGTAGCTTGTTACAACTTGTGTTATCCATTAATTTCCTATGGCGGTCATTTTTGACCGGGAACACCACCGATGTTACAAAGTTGACTAAAACCTCAAAATTCAATGCCAGTGGTTAGTCAGCAATTTTATATGTTCAAATGCCTAGTGTGGAGGATATCATAAGGCCATGAGGCAATCAAATGTAAAACACAATATTTATGATTGATGAAAGTTGCTCTCGGTCAGATTTGACCGGGAACACAACCGCAGGGTTAAGAAGGTTGCAAGCTTGCGAGCCTCTGGCACTGCTTCAATTGCCATCAAGTTGCCCAAAGATGTTTTGAGAGCCTGCACACACGGGATAACTGAGGACAGAGATGTAACATCCTCACAGATATTGAGTGTTGCTTCCTCAAAAGGCTGCAGAATATTTACAGTGGCCTCCACTAGGTGCCATTGGTGGTGCGAGAATGAGCCCCCTAAATCCATCTGTGTCCCCATGGAAATGATCACCCTTTTCTGCTCTAGCAGCCGCTGGAGCATGTAGAATGTAGAATTCCACCTGGTGGACACGTCATGCACCAGGGCATTCACAGGGAGGCCAATCTCCTCCTGGATTTGGTGGAGTTTCACATTCACTTTGTTTGAGCGATGCACAAACGCTGTGATCTTTCTGCCGATGGTGATGACGTGGCTCACTCCTTGGCACTGTTTCAGAGCATTTGAAACTACCAAGTGCAGGCAGTGAGCCATGCACCTGATATGCACAAAGCCACCATCAGCCATGGCTTTCACCATGTTTGAGGCATTGTCCAAGGAGTTGCTGGAGCTGATCTAATACATTAGCTGCAGTGTGATCCACATTGATCACAGACATGTTGAGTAGGGCAGTGACACATCTGCGTGTCACTTCCCCAGATCCAGTGACCTCACGTCCTACCCAATGCCCTGTGAGTGACATGTAGGCATTTGTTGAAAATGTACTTGTCCAAATGTCTGTGGTACAATGTACCACATCACCCTCCATGTTTAACAGGGATTTCCTCACCTTTTCTTTAACATCACTGTACAGGTTTGGCACAACTGTATGTGAGAAATGAATGTGCGAGGGTACCCTGTAGCGTGGTGCAGTGACTGTTAAGAGCTTACGGAAACCTTTATTTTCCACAATCGAATAGGGCAAGAGGTCCTGGCAAATAATTTCACCCACAGTTTCAGTAATTTGTTTGGCGGTCGGGTGGTTGTCTGGGTAAAGTGTTTTAGAATTGAACGCCGCCATTATTGGCGACAAAGAAGAGGCTGGTTGTGGCTGTGTATTAGCTTTTGGTGGGGGGGGCTTGGGCAGACATTGTCATAATGCGATGTTTAAACTGCATATGGTTGTGCATATCTGATGTTGTGAGATGTTTTACATCATTGCCTCTACTTATTAAGGTCTTGCATAATTTGCAGATCACATGTGTCGGATTTGGGCTGATTATAAAGTGCTCCCAGATAGCACTAGTTGTTTTTAGTAGCTTCTTAACTACTGCTTCACTAACACTAACGCTACAACACTACAGTATTGGACATAGGTTTTTACACAAATATTTAATTAGAGATCACTAACATATACATTTATGACCAATTATGTTATCGTTATTTAAAGACAAAAACAATTTAAACTGTAGTAATTTAACACAGGCTCATTCAACAACGGAGCAGGAAGGGAAGTGGCAAACTTCTATCTATACCCTCTGCTTTCTTTAGAATTTGACTGTTGCCAAGCAACCTGAAAACAAACATTTTAAATATTGTCTTGTCCAATCAAATTACTTGGTCGGAACTAACGGTTGTAGGCTATATCGGGTGAAGACCGATTGAAATAAATGGTAAAACGTTGCTTATATTTCGACTGGCTTTATTTATTTTGAGGAAATTAACCCATACAGCTAAAAACTATAGCTTCATTTTAATATATAGATTGCGTGATTTAAAAAAAAATAAAACTGCCACAAGAAAAAAGCTATCATACCAGCTCTCACTAGTGGCGCTTTTCCATCAGCAGCCCAGCTCGGGTCGGGTCAGGTCGGTTCGGCCCGCTTTGGCCCGCTTTTGATCAGTTCTGGTTTTCCATTATACACAACAGACCCGGAACTAGTAGGAGGAGTAGGCGATAGTAGGCGGAGTTACGCGTCATTACAGCGCGCCATGGTGGTGACGTATATTTTCACGAGACACAACACAGCAACAATAGCAGCATGGAGGAACTTGCAGCTATCGTATGCCTTTCCCTCGGCATGTGGTATATTATTAACCGTGGTTTTTTGGAGAGAAAAGAGAGAAGACAGAAGAGCGAAGACAGAATACTGTACAGGTAAGACGACTAGGGTTGTCATATTGCACATAGTGTTATTGCACATTCAATTCAATGTGGTATATTATTAACCGTGGTTTTTTTGAGAGAAAAGAGAGAAGACAGAAGGAAGGATACTCGAAAGAGGAATGCTGAAAAGAGAAAGAAACTTATGTGGGCTATCGTAAGGAGATGGCTACTACTTTACCTCACTGTAGCATCATTGTTATGTTCAGCATATGAGATGGCTACTGCCTGATTGTCTGCATGTTTGAATCATTTCTATTGGATTTTGTTCTGCACATGTTGTTCTAGACATAATAAAGTCATGTTTTTTGAACCCTTAAAACCACTGCCTTCACTTGTCTGCTTTATGAACTGTAGCATCATTGTTATGTTCAGCATATGAGATGGCTACTACTTTAGCATCATTGTTATGTTCAGCATATGAGATGGCTACTACTTTAGCATCATTGTTATGTTCAGCATATGAGATGGCTACTACTTTAGCATCATTGTTATGTTCAGCATATGAGATGGCTACTACTTTAGCATCATTGTTATGTTCAGCATATCAAGTGGCTAGTACTTTAGCATCATTATGCGACTGCTGTTATTTTGGGAAAACCTTTCTCTCCCCCCGCTGTCAGTTTCAACCAGCTGGCGCGGTGCTGCGAGCAGCAGCGGGTTCATTGAGTTTACGGTTAAAAGCATAACTTCTCGGGGTGTACAGCACTCTCTCTATTTCGGGCTAAACTGTGCAGTGTAGCCGGCGTCCTGGTTCCTCCAGCAACCGGACACTTCCATAAATAACAACAAATATGTAATATGTAAATATGTATAATACCACGTTCATTGATAAAATGACGCCAGGGATGGAAAGCGGTGAAGGGGGATGATGAAGCTCTGGACTACGGAACGGCACAGCACAACGGGGGGAAATGCGATAAGAATTATGTCAAAATGCAGCACCATCATGCACAGATCAGCCTTAAAACATGTAACGTTAGATATATATCGTTATACAGGGAGCGATGTATTTCTACGGAAAGGCTGATAGATTGTAGAATCTTCTTGTCGGTAAAACGATGGAATCAATCTATTGAGGATTGTGATCTTAAATGCGTCTCAGGATAGATTAGGTGCACAGCATACACGATTTGACAAGGAAATAGGATGTTCAACACGGGTTGGAATCTCTGTACTTGATTTATTAAGACAGTCAGCGAATGGTCCATCAGCACAGTATCTCAGCATCGGCATTCAACGACATCATTATACAGACAGGCTGATAGATACGAGTGCAGCGCTGTCTTGCTGGTAGTCAAATATATTTATTTATACAGCATATGGATGTTACGTGCCTGTTAGCCTACTTGCCGCTTTCAGTTCTAGTAGATTTGTAGTTTAGATCTCGCAACCAAGGATTGGGAAGCGTTGTATTTCTACGAAAAGGCTGACTGACGCGGGGCTCCAATCTCCGCGTTTATAGAGTTGTCCGGTGTCTTGCTGGTAGTCAAATATGTTTATTTATATATACAGCATATGGATGTTACGTGCCTGTTACCTGACGATTTCAGTTCTAGTAGTTTAGATCTCGCAACCAGGGAAACGCCGACAAGACGCGAATCTACCGGCATTTGACTCATGAGTGAACAGCGAAAATGCCTGGACGGCACAGCTTGGGATTCCATTGAAGTTGAAGTTGACATCCAGTCATCCGCTCACTGCTGTCCATCAAAAATGGCACATCCATCAATAATATTACATAATAACAACTGCTCTGATCAGTGGCGTAGCGCAAAATCCCGGGGCCCCCCCGCAAGGTGGCGGCGGGGGCCCTTTCGCAACGGAGTAAAAAAAAAAAAAAAAAAAAAAAAAAAAACGTGCGTTTTTTAGAGGCCGATGCGTTATTGACGTTGCGAAATTTCGCAATATGCACTCTACATTCTAAATGCTTGACTTAGCAAAAGGTACAAACAATTGAGAGCAATAGCCTATAACTAAAACCAAATGGTAGACTACACTACATCAGAAGAATGTATTATAAGTAGCAGTGGCGTACCGCAAAATCCCGAGGCCCCCCGCAAGGTGGCGGCGGGGGCCCTTTAGCAACGGAGGTAAAAAAAATAAAAAGTGCGTTTTTTAGAGGCCGATGCGTTATTGACGTTGCGAAATTTCGCAATATGCACTCTACATTATAAATGCTTGACTTAGCAAAAGGTACAAACAAGTGAGAGCAATAACTAAAACCAAATGGTAGACTACATCAGTAGAATGTATTATAAGTAGAAAAGTACAAGCTTTATTTCTTTTAACAAAGTGTGGTGTGCACAGCAGCGCGATATCTGTAAACATATAAGCTGTAGACTCTCCGCTAAGGGTTGCCAGATGGGATTGAGAATTTCCAACCTAACCAATCTAAAAACTGCTAAATCCACCAAAAACCAGCCCATCTGACAACCCTGTCGCCGCTGCATCAGAGTCTACTTGTTGCGTAAAATTGGCCAGGGTTAGTAAAATCCTTTGTTGGACATCTCGTTTCTTAAGTCCTGGTATATTGTGGCATTTCTTTACTTTTTGCCATCTGGTCTAGGAATACCCAGGGAGACGCAGACAGCAGAAGTAGAATAGAATAGTAGAATAGAAAAAGAAGCAGCTATATATAGCCTAACCATGCTGAATTATGATGCACTGACAGCCTGTGACTGTGAACCTGGCCGGACCCTGCCCTTCTGCCTGAGTTTGAGTATGATGCTGCCCAAATAAATGTTATTGTTTAGTGCTGTACGCTTTCGTGGTATTATATTGTGTGAATTATCATCTGTATGTTGTTTTTCTTTCACTCCGAATGTCCGAATAGAGAATCTACCACCACCTAAAGAATGCTTATTGTACTTTGTATTGTATTTTCGCTTGCTCATTTTCCTTGTGTCTCGCTGCCTACGTGTGACGTCAAAGTCATGTTGCTATTGGATACGGCTAACTATGTATATCTTTTTTAATATAGGCCTTTATATTAAAATTAAGCTTGACACAATGAAGGGCCACTTATTTTCTTTGTTTCATATTTTTTTAAATTATAAAAAAAAAAAAAAAAAAAAAAGATCCAATGTTAGGGGGCCCCCTAGTGGCTGGGGCCCCCCCGCGGTGCGTCGCTTGCGGGCCCGTCCGCTACGCCACTGGCTCTGATTAGATTGCTTAGATTGTTTAATACATCAACGGGGGGGAAAGCGAGATGAACTCGCGAGTATCAATGCTTCATTGAACGGAAAGTCCTATCTATTCCATTCAAAGTGTTTTAGTCTTCCCCCTTTCCACTGGTAATAAGGAATTGGCAAGAATAGATCGATATAAATAGATCAACATAATGCAGCACTATCATGCACAGATCAGCCTTAAAACATGTAACGTTAGATATATAACGGAGCGATGTATTTCTACGGAAAAGGCTGACTGACGCGGGCATTTGAATGGAATTCCCGGGTAGAAATATTCTCTGCCCCCGCTGTCAACGGGACTTTCAACCAGCAGCAAGCGGTGCTGCGAGCAGCAGCGGCCGGGTGAACTCCCGGTTCATCGAGTTTACGGTTAAAAGCATAACTTCTCGGGGTGTCTGCG
>NC_137677.1:28968967-28996467 GCF_963989245.1 Nansenia antarctica | reverse complement strand
TTCATAACCTTCATAACCTTCCATAACCTTCATAACCTTCATAACCTTCCATAACCTTCATAACCTTCAATAACCTTCCATAACTTTCCATAACCTTCATAACCATCATAGCCATCATAACCTTCCATAACCTTTATAACCTTCATAACCATCATAACCATCATAAACTTCCATAACCTTCCATAACCTTCATAACCTTCCATAACCTTCATAACCTTCACAACCTTCCATCACCTTCATAACCTTCATAACCTTCATAACCTTCATAACCTTCCATAATCTTCATAAACTTCCATAACCTTCATAACCTTCATAACCTTCCATAATCTTCATAACCTTCATAACCTGCATAACCTTCATAACCTTCATAACCTTCCATAACCTTCATAACCTTCCATAACCTTCCATAACCTTCCATAACCTTCATAACCTTCATAACCATCATAACCTTCATAACCTTCATAACCTGCATAACCTTCATAACCTTCATAACCTTCCATAACCTTCATAACCTTTCATAACCTTCCATAACCTTCATTACCTTCATAACCTTCATATACTTCATAACCATCATAACCTTCATAACCTTCATAACCTTCATAACCTTCCATAACCTTCATTACCTTCATAACCTTCATATACTTCATAACCATCATAACCATCATAACCTTCATAACCTTCATAACCTTCCATAACCTTCATAACCTTCCATAACCTTCCATAACCTTCAATAACCTTCATAACCTTCCATAACCTTCCATAACCTTCATAACCTTCCATAACCTTCATAACCTTCATAACCTTCCATAACCTTCCATAACCTTCAATAACCTTCATAACCTTCCATAACCTTCATAACCTTCATAACCTTCATAACCTTCCATAACCTTCATAACCTTCATAACCTTCATAACCTTCCATAACCTTCCATAACCTTCCATAACCTTCCATAACCTTCCATAACCTTCATAACCTTCATAACCTTCATAACCTTCATAACCTTCCATAACCTTCATAACCTTCCATAACCTTCCATAACCTTCAATAACCTTCATAACCTTCCATAACCTTCATAACCTTTATAACCTTCCATAACCTTCATAACCTTCATAATCTTCCATAACCTTCAATAACCTTCCATAACCTTCATAACCTTCATAACCTTCATAACCTTCATAACCTTCATAACCTTCCATAACCTTCCATAACCTTCATAACCTTCCATAACCTTCATAACCTTCATAACCTTCCATAACCTTCCATAACCTTCATAACCTTCCATAACCTTCCATAACCTCCATAACCTTCCATAACCTTCATAACCTTCATAACCTTCCATAACCTTCATAACCTTCATAACCTTCCATAACCTTCATAACCTTCATAACCTTCCATAACCTTCATAACCTTCATAACCTTCATAACTTTCATAACCTTCCATAACCTTCATAAACTTCATAACCTTCATAACCTTCAAAACCTTCCATAACCTTCATAACCTTCATAACCTTCATAACCTTCATAACCTTCATAACCTTCATAACCTTCATAACCTTCCATAACCTTCCATAACCTTCATAACCTTCATAACCTTCCATAACCTTCCATAACCTTCATAACCTTCCATAACCTTCATAACCTTCATAACCTTCCATAACCTTCATAACCTTCCATAACCTTCATAACCTTCATAACCTTCATAACCTTCATAACCTTCATAACCTTCATAACCATTATAACCTTCATAACCTTCATAACCTTCCATAACCTTCATAACCTTCATAACCTTCCATAACCTTCATAACCTTCAATAACCTTCCATAACTTTCCATAACCTTCATAACCATCATAGCCATCATAACCTTCCATAACCTTTATAACCTTCATAACCATCATAACCATCATAAACTTCCATAACCTTCCATAACCTTCATAACCTTCCATAACCTTCATAACCTTCACAACCTTCCATCACCTTCATAACCTTCATAACCTTCATAACCTTCATAACCTTCCATAATCTTCATAAACTTCCATAACCTTCATAACCTTCATAACCGTTATAACCTTCCATAACCTTCCATAACCTTCATAACCTTCATAACCTTCATAACATTCCATAACCTTCATAACCTTCATAACCTTCCATAACCTTCCATAACCTTCATAACCTTCCATAACCTTCATAACCTTCCATAACCTTCATAACCTTCATAACCTTCCATAACCTTCATAACCATCATAACCTTCCATAACCTTCATAACCTTCCATAACCTTCCATAACCTTCATAACCTTCATAACCTTCCATAACCTTCCATAACCTTCATAACCTTCATAACCTTCCATAACCTTCATAACCTTCATAACCTTCCATAACCTTCATTACCTTCATAACCTTCATAACCTTCATTACCTTCATAACCTTCCATAACCTTCATAACCTTCCATAACCTTCATTACCTTCATAAACTTCATAACCTTCATAACCTTCATAACCTTCCATAACCTTCATAACCTTCCATAACCTTCCATAACCTTCCATAACCTTCATAACCTTCATAACCATCATAACCTTCATAACCTTCATAACCTTCATAACCTTCATAACCTTCATAACCTTCATAACCTTCATAACCTTCATAACCTTCCATAACCTTCATAACCTTCATAACCTTCCATAACCTTCATAACCTTTCATAACCTTCAATAACCTTCATAACCTTCCATAACCTTCCATAACCATCATAACCTTCCATAACCTTCATTACCTTCATAACCTTCATATACTTCATAACCATCATAACCTTCATAACCTTCATAACCTTCATAACCTTCCATAACCTTCATTACCTTCATAACCTTCATATACTTCATAACCATCATAACCTTCATAACCTTCATAACCTTCATAACCTTCCATAACCTACATAACTTTCCATAACCTTCCATAACCTTCAATAACCTTCATAACCTTCCATAACCTTCCATAACCTTCATAACCTTCCATAACCTTCATAACCTTCATAACCTTCCATAACCTTCCATAACCTTCAATAACCTTCATAACCTTCATAACCTTCATAACCTTCATAACCTTCATAACCTTCATAACCTTCATAACCTTCATTACCTTCATAACCTTCCATAACCTTCATAACCTTCATAACCTTCCATAACCTTCCATAACCTTCCATAACCTTCCATAACCTTCATAACCTTCATAACCTTCATAACCTTCCATAACCTTCATAACCTTCATAACCTTCCATAACCTTCATAACCTTCATTACCTTCATAACCTTCCATAACCTTCATAACCTTCATAACCTTCCATAACCTTCAATAACCTTCCATAACCTTCATAACCTTCATAACCTTCATAACCTTCATAACCTTCATAACCTTCCACAACCTTCCATAACCTTCATAACCTTCCATAACCTTCATAACCTTCATAACCTTCATAACCTTCCATAACCTTCCATAACCTTCAATAACCTTCATAACCTTCCATAACCTTCATAACCTTCATTACCTTCATAACCTTCCATAACCTTCATAACCTTCATAACCTTCCATAATCTTCAATAACCTTCCATAACCTTCATAACCTTCATAACCTTCATAACCTTCATAACCTTCATAACCTTCCATAACCTCCCATAACCTTCATAACCTTCCATAACCTTCATAACCTTCATAACCTTCATAACCTTCCATAACCTTCCATAACCTTCATAACCTTCCATAACCTTCCATAACCTCCATAACCTTCCATAACCTTCATAACCTTCATAACCTTCCATAACCTTCATAACCTTCATAACCTTCATAACCTTCCATAACCTTCATAACCTTCATAACCTTCCATAACCTTCATAACCTTCATAACCTTCATAACTTTCATAACCTTCCATAACCTTCATAAACTTCATAACCTTCATAACCTTCAAAACCTTCCATAACCTTCATAACCTTCCATAACCTTCCATAACCTTCATAACCTTCATAACCTTCCATAACCTTCATAACCTTCATAACCTTCCATAACCTTCATAACCTTTCATAACCTTCATAACCTTCCATAACCTTCATAACCTTCATAACCTTCATAACTTTCATAACCTTCCATAACCTTCATAACCTTCCATAACCTTCATAACCTTCCATAACCTTCATAAACTTCATAACCTTCATAACCTTCAAAACCTTCCATAACCTTCATAACCTTCATAACCTTCATAACCTTCCATAACCTTCCATAACCTTCATAACCTTCATAACCTTCATAACCTTCCATAACCTTCATAACCTTCATAACCTTCATAACCATTATAACCTTCATAACCTTCATAACCTTCATAACCTTCATAACCTTCATAACCTTCCATAACCTTCATAACCTTCCATAACCTTCATGACCTTCATAACCTTCCATAACCTTCATAACCTTCATAACCTTCATAACCTTCATAACCTTCATAACCTTCCATAACCTTCATAACCTTCCATAACCTTCATGACCTTCATAACCATCATAACCTTCATAACCTTCATAACTTTCATAACCTTCCATAACCTTCCATAACCTTCATAACCTTCATAACCTTCATAACCTTCATGACCTTCCATAACCTTCATAACCTTCATAACCTTCCATTACCTTCATGACCTTCATAACCTTCATAACCTTCATAACCTTCATAACCTTCCATAACCTTCCATAACCTTCATAACCTTCCATAACCTTCATGACCTTCCATAACCTTCATAACCTTCATAACCTTCATAACCTTCCACAACCTTCATGACCTTCATAACCTTCATAACCTTCATAACCTTCATAACCTTCATAACCTTCATAACCTTCATAACCTTAATAACCTTCATAACCTTCCATAACCTTTCATAAACTTCCATAACCTTCATAACATTCCATAACCTTCATAACCTTCATAACCTTCCATAACCTTCGTAACCTTCATAACCTTCCATAATCTTCATTACCATCATAACCTTCATAACCTTCCATAACCTTCATTACCATCATAACCTTCCATAACCTTCATAACAATCATAACCTTCATAACCTTCATAACCTTCATAACCTTCATAACCTTCCATAACCTTCATTACCATCATAACCTTCCATAACCTTCATAACAATCATAACCTTCATAACCTTCATAACAATCATAACCTTCCATAACCTTCATAACCTTCCATAACCTTCATAACCTTCATAACCTTCATAACCTTCATAACCTTCATAACCTTCATAACTTTCATAACCTTCCATAACCTTCAAAACCTTCCATAACCTTCATAACCTTCCATAACCTTCAAAACCTTCCATAACCTTCATAACCTTCCATAACCTTCATAACCTTCCATAACCTTCATAACCTTCCATAACCTTCATAACCTTCCATAACCTTCATGACCTTCATAACCTTCCATAACCTTCATAACCTTCATAACCTTCATAACCTTCCATAACCTTCATAACCTTCCATAACCTTCATAACCTTCCATAACCTTCATGACCTTCATAACCATCATAACCTTCATAAACTTCATAACCTTCATAACCTTCAAAACCTTCCATAACCTTCATAACCTTCCATAACCTTCCATAACCTTCCATAACCTTCATAACCTTCATAACCTTCCATAACCTTCATAACCTTCATAACCTTCCATAACCTTCATAACCTTCATAACCTTCCATAACCTTCATAACCTTCATAACCTTCCATAACCTTCATAACCTTCATAACCTTCATAACTTTCATAACCTTCCATAACCTTCATAAACTTCATAACCTTCATAACCTTCAAAACCTTCCATAACCTTCATAACCTTCATAACCTTCATAACTTTCATAACCTTCCATAACCTTCATAACCTTTATAACCTTCATAACCTTCATAACCTTCCATAACCTTCCATAACCTTCATAACCTTCATAACCTTCATAACCTTCCATAACCTTCATAACCTTCATAACCTTCATAACCATTATAACCTTCATAACCTTCATAACCTTCATAACCTTCATAACCTTCGTAACCTTCCATAACCTTCCTAACCTTCCATAACCTTCATGACCTTCATAACCTTCCATAACCTTCATAACCTTCATAACCTTCATAACCTTCATAACCTTCCATAACCTTCATAACCTTCCATAACCTTCATGACCTTCATAACCATCATAACCTTCATAACCTTCATAACTTTCATAACCTTCATAACCTTCCATAACCTTCATAACCTTCCATAACCTTCCATAACCTTCATAACCTTTATAACCTTCATAACCTTCATAACCTTCCATAACCTTCATAACCTTCATAACCTTCATAACCTTCATAACCTTCCATAACCTTCATAACCTTCCATAACCTTCATGACCTTCATAACCATCATAACCTTCATAACCTTCATAACTTTCATAACCTTCATAACCTTCCATAACCTTCATAACCTTCCATAACCTTCCATAACCTTCATAACCTTCATAACCTTCATAACCTTCATGACCTTCCATAACCTTCATAACCTTCATAACCTTCATAACCTTCCATTACCTTCATGACCTTCATAACCTTCATAACCTTCATAACCTTCATAACCTTCATAACCTTCCATAACCTTCATAACCTTCCATAACCTTCCATAACCTTCATAACCTTTATAACCTTCATAACCTTCATAACCTTCCATAACCTTCATAACCTTCATAACCTTCATAACCTTCATAACCTTCCATAACCTTCATAACCTTCCATAACCTTCATGACCTTCATAACCATCATAACCTTCATAACCTTCATAACTTTCATAACCTTCATAACCTTCCATAACCTTCATAACCTTAATAACCTTCATAACCTTCCATAACCTTTCATAAACTTCCATAACCTTCATAACATTCCATAACCTTCATAACCTTCATAACCTTCCATAACCTTCGTAACCTTCATAACCTTCCATAATCTTCATTACCATCATAACCTTCATAACCTTCCATAACCTTCATTACCATCATAACCTTCCATAACCTTCATAACAATCATAACCTTCATAACCTTCATAACCTTCATAACCTTCATAACCTTCCATAACCTTCATTACCATCATAACCTTCCATAACCTTCATAACAATCATAACCTTCATAACCTTCATAACAATCATAACCTTCCATAACCTTCATAACCTTCCATAACCTTCATAACCTTCATAACCTTCATAACCTTCATAACCTTCATAACCTTCATAACTTTCATAACCTTCCATAACCTTCAAAACCTTCCATAACCTTCATAACCTTCCATAACCTTCAAAACCTTCCATAACCTTCATAACCTTCCATAACGTTCATAACCTTCCATAACCTTCATAACCTTCCATAACCTTCATAACCTTCCATAACCTTCATGACCTTCATAACCTTCCATAACCTTCATAACCTTCATAACCTTCATAACCTTCCATAACCTTCATAACCTTCCATAACCTTCATAACCTTCCATAACCTTCATGACCTTCATAACCATCATAACCTTCATAAACTTCATAACCTTCATAACCTTCAAAACCTTCCATAACCTTCATAACCTTCCATAACCTTCCATAACCTTCCATAACCTTCATAACCTTCATAACCTTCCATAACCTTCATAACCTTCATAACCTTCCATAACCTTCATAACCTTCATAACCTTCCATAACCTTCATAACCTTCATAACCTTCCATAACCTTCATAACCTTCATAACCTTCATAACTTTCATAACCTTCCATAACCTTCATAAACTTCATAACCTTCATAACCTTCAAAACCTTCCATAACCTTCATAACCTTCATAACCTTCATAACTTTCATAACCTTCCATAACCTTCATAACCTTTATAACCTTCATAACCTTCATAACCTTCCATAACCTTCCATAACCTTCATAACCTTCATAACCTTCATAACCTTCCATAACCTTCATAACCTTCATAACCTTCATAACCATTATAACCTTCATAACCTTCATAACCTTCATAACCTTCATAACCTTCGTAACCTTCCATAACCTTCCTAACCTTCCATAACCTTCATGACCTTCATAACCTTCCATAACCTTCATAACCTTCATAACCTTCATAACCTTCATAACCTTCCATAACCTTCATAACCTTCCATAACCTTCATGACCTTCATAACCATCATAACCTTCATAACCTTCATAACTTTCATAACCTTCATAACCTTCCATAACCTTCATAACCTTCCATAACCTTCCATAACCTTCATAACCTTTATAACCTTCATAACCTTCATAACCTTCCATAACCTTCATAACCTTCATAACCTTCATAACCTTCATAACCTTCCATAACCTTCATAACCTTCCATAACCTTCATGACCTTCATAACCATCATAACCTTCATAACCTTCATAACTTTCATAACCTTCATAACCTTCCATAACCTTCATAACCTTCCATAACCTTCCATAACCTTCATAACCTTCATAACCTTCATAACCTTCATGACCTTCCATAACCTTCATAACCTTCATAACCTTCATAACCTTCCATTACCTTCATGACCTTCATAACCTTCATAACCTTCATAACCTTCATAACCTTCATAACCTTCCATAACCTTCATAACCTTCCATAACCTTCCATAACCTTCATAACCTTTATAACCTTCATAACCTTCATAACCTTCCATAACCTTCATAACCTTCATAACCTTCATAACCTTCATAACCTTCCATAACCTTCATAACCTTCCATAACCTTCATGACCTTCATAACCATCATAACCTTCATAACCTTCATAACTTTCATAACCTTCATAACCTTCCATAACCTTCATAACCTTCATAACCTTCATAACCTTCATGACCTTCCATAACCTTCATAATCTTCATAACCTTCATAACCTTCCATTACCTTCATGACCTTCATAACCTTCATAACCTTCATAACCTTCATAACCTTCCATAACCTTCCATAACCTTCATAACCTTCCATAACCTTCATAACCTTCATAACCTTCCACAACCTTCATGACCTTCATAACCTTCATAACCTTCATAACCTTCATAACCTTCATAACCTTAATAACCTTCATAACCTTCCATAACCTTTCATAAACTTCCATAACCTTCATAACATTCCATAACCTTCATAACCTTCATAACCTTCCATAACCTTCATAACCTTCATAACCTTCCATAACCTTCATTACCATCATAACCTTCCATAACCTTCATAACCTTCATAACCTTCATAACCTTCATAACCTTCCATAACCTTCATTACCATCATAACCTTCCATAACCTTCATAACAATCATAACCTTCATAACCTTCATAACAATCATAACCTTCCATAACCTTCATAACCTTCATAACCTTCATAACCTTCATAACCTTCATAACTTTCATAACCTTCCATAACCTTCAAAACCTTCCATAACCTTCATAACCTTCCATAACCTTCAAAACCTTCCATAACCTTCATAACCTTCCATAACCTTCATAACCTTCATAACCTTCATAACCTTCCATAACCTTCATAACCTTCATAACCTTCATAACCATTATAACCTTCATAACCTTCATAACCTTCATAACCTTCATAACCTTCATAACCTTCCATAACCTTCATAACCTTCCATAACCTTCATGACCTTCATAACCTTCCATAACCTTCATAACCTTCATAACCTTCATAACCTTCCATAACCTTCATAACCTTCCATAACCTTCATGACCTTCATAACCATCATAACCTTCATAACCTTCATAACCTTCATAACCTTCATAACCTTCCATAACCTTCCATAACCTTCATAACCTTTATAACCTTCATAACCTTCATAACCTTCCATAACCTTCATAACCTTCATAACCTTCATAACCTTCCATAACCTTCATGACCTTCCATAACCTTCCATAACCTTCCATAACCTTTATAACCTTTATAACCTTCATAACCTTCATAACCTTCCATAACCTTAATAACCTTCCATGACCTTCCATAACCTTCCATAACCTTCATAACCTTCCATAACCTTCCATAACCTTCATAACCTTCATTAACCTTCATAACCTTCCATAACCTTCATAACCTTCCATAACCTTAATTACCTTCATAACCTTCATAACCTTCATAACCTTCATAACCTTCCATAACCTTCCATAACCTTCATTACCTTCATAACCTTCATAACCTTCATAACCTTCATAACCTTCATAACCTTCCATAACCTTCATAACCTTCATAACCTTCATAACCTTCATAACCTTCATAACCTTCCATAACCTTCATAACCTTCCATAACCTTCCATAACCTTCATCACCTTCATAACCTTCATAACCTTCATAACCTTCCATAACCTTCCTAACCTTCATAACCTTCCACGAGAGGAGTGAGGAGAGAGAGAGGAGAGAGAGAGAAGAGAGAGAGAAGAGAGAGGAGAGAGAGGAGAGATAGGAGAGAGGAAAGAGAGAGAGGAGAGAGGAGAGAGAGGAGAGAGAGGAGAGAGAGGAGAGAGAAAAGAGAGAGGAGAGATGGATGAGGAGAGAGGGGAGGCTGGCGGAGAAAGAAATCAGAGGACAGGCTCATTCCGCTCCATGAATTACAAGGTCCTCCCATTTCTACCTCCACCAGCCTTCCCCTGATCCACACTGTAACACACACACACACACACACACACACACACACACACACACACACACACACACACCACTCTCACAGAAGATAGAAGGCTTTAGAAGGTAGAAGGTTCTAGAAGGTAGAAGGTAGAAGGTCGGAGGTAGAAGGTAGAAGGCTGTAGATGGTAGAAGGTAGAAGGCTGTAGAAGGTAGAAGGCTGTAGAAGGTAGAAGCTAGAAGGTAGAAGCTAGAAGGCTGTAGAAGGTAGAAGGTAAAAGGTAAAAGGTAGAAGGTAAAAGGTAAAAGGTAAAAGGTAGAAGGTAGAAGGTTGTAGAAGGTAGAAGGTAGAAGGTAGAAGGTAGAAGGTAAAAGGTAAAAGGTAGAAGGTAAAAGGTAAAAGGTAAAAGGTAGAAGGTAGAAGGTTGTAGAGGTAGAAGTTAGAAGGTAGAAGGTAAAAGGTAAAAGGTAGAAGGTAAAAGGTAAAAGGTAAAAGGTAGATGGCTGTAGAAGGTAGAAGGTAGAAGGCTGTAGAAGGTAGAAGGTAGAAGGTAGAAGGTAGAAGGTAGAAGGTAGAAGGTAGAAGGTAGATGGTAGAAGGTAGAAGGTAGAAGGTAGAAGGTAGAAGGTAAAAGGTAAAAGGTAGAAGGCTATAGAAGGTAGAAGGTAAAAGGTAGAAGGTAGAAGGTAGAAGGTAGAAGGTAAAAGGTAGAAGGTAGAAGGTAGAAGGTAGAAGGTAGAAGGTAAAATGTAAAAGGTAGAAGGCTGTAGAAGGTAGAAGGTGGAAGGTAGAAGGTAGAAGGTAGAAGGTAGAAGATAGAAGGTAGAAGGCTGTAGAATGTAGAAGGTAGAAGGTAGAAGGTAGAAGGTAGAAGGCTGTAGATGGTAGAAGGTAGAAGGTAGAAGGCTGTAGAAGGTAGAAGGTAGAAGGTAGAAGGCTGTAGAAGGTAGAAGGCTGTAGAAGGTAGAAGGTAGAAGGTAGAAGGTAGAAGGTAGAAGGTAAAAGGTAGATGGCTGTAGAAGGTAGAAGGTAGAAGGCTGTAGAAGGTAGAAGGTAAAAGGTAGAAGGTAGAAGGAAGAAGGTAGAAGGTAGAAGGTAGAAGGCTGTAGAAGGTAGAAGGTAAAAGGTAAAAGGTAGAAGGTAGAAGGTAAAAGGTAGAAGGTAGAAGGTAGAAGGTAGAAGGTAAAAGGTAGAAGGTAGAAGGCTGTAGAAGGTAGAAGGTAGAAGGTAAAAGGTAGAAGGTAGATGGTAGAAGGTAGAAGGTAGAAGGTAGAAGGTAGAAGATAGAAGGTGGAAGGTAGAAGTTAGATGGTAGAAGGTAGAAGGTAGAAGGTAGAAGGTAGAAGATAGAAAGTAGAAGGTAGAAGGTAGAAGGCTGTAGAAGGTAGAAGGTAGAAGGCTGTAGAAGGCTGTAGAAGGTAGAAGGTAAAAGGTAGAAGGTAGAAGGCTGTAGAAGGTAGAAGGTAGAAGGTAGAAGGTAGAAGGTAGAAGGTTGTAGAAGGTAGAAGGTAGAAGGCTGTAGAAAGCTGTAGAAGGTAGAAGGTAAAAGGTAGAAGGTAGAAGGTAGAAGGTAGAAGGTAGAAGGCTGTAGAAGGTAGAAGGTAGAAGGCTGTAGAAGGTAGAAGGTAGAAGGTAGAAGGTAGAAGGTAGAAAGCTGTAGAAGGTAGAAGGTAAAAGGTAGAAGGTAGAAGGCTGTAGAAGGTAGAAGGTAGAAGGTAGAAGGTAGAAGGTAGAAGGTAGAAGGTAGAAGGTTGTAGAAGGTAGAAGGTAGAAGGTAGAAGGTAGAAGGTAGAAGGTAGAAGGTAGAAGGCTGTAGAAGGTAGAAGGTAGAAGGTAGAAGGTAGAAGGTAGATGGTAGAAGGTAGAAGGTAGAAGGTAGAAGGTAGAATGTAGAAGGTTGTAGAAGGTAGAAGGTAGAAGGTAGAAGGTAGAAGGTAGAAGGTAGAAGGTAGAAGGTAGAAGGTAGATGGTAGAAGGTAGAAGGTAGAAGGTAGAAGGTAGAAGGTAGAAGGCTGTAGAAGGTAGAAGGTAGAAGGTAGAAGGTAGAAGGTAGATGGTAGAAGGTAGAAGGTAGAAGGTAGAAGGTAAAAGGTAGAAGGTAGAAGGTAGAAGGTAAAAGGTAGAAGGTAGAAGGTAGAAGGTAGAAGGTAGAAGGTAGAAGGTAGAAGGTAGAAGGCTGTAGAAGGTAGAAGGTAGAAGGTAGAAGGTAGAAGGTAGATGGTAGAAGGTAGAAGGTAGAAGGTAGAAGGTAAAAGGTAGAAGGTAGAAGGTAGAAGGTAGAAGGTAGAAGGTAGAAGGTAGAAGGCTGTAGAAGGTAGAAGGTAGAAGGTAGAAGGTAGAAGGTAGAAGGTAGAAGGTAGAAGGTACATGGTAGAAGGTAGAAGGTAAAAGGTAGAAGGTAGAAGGTAAAAGGTAGAAGGTAGAAGGTAAAAGGTAAAAGGTAGAAGGTAGAAGGTAGAAGGTAGAAGGTAGAAGGTAGAAGGTAGATGGTAGAAGGTAGATAGTAGATGGTAGATGGTAGAAGGTAGAAGGTAGAAGGTAGAAGGTAGATGGTAGAAGGTAGAAGGTAGAAGGTAGATGGTAGAAGGTAGATGGTAGAAGGTAGATAGTAGATGGTAGATGGTAGATGGTAGAAGGTAGAAGGTAGATGGTAGAAGGTAGAAGGTAGAAGGTAAAAGGTAGAAGGTAGAAGGTAGAAGGTAGAAGGTAGAAGGTTCTAGAAGGTAGAAGGTAGATGGAAGAAGGTAGAAGGTAGAAGGTAGAAGGTAGAAGGTAGAAGGTAGAAGGTAGAAGGTAGAGGGCTGTAGAAGGTAGAAGGTAGAAGGTAGAAGGTAGAAGGTAGAAGGTAGAAGGCTGTAGAAGGTAGAAGGTAGATGGTAGAAGGCTGTAGAAGGTAGAAGGTAGAAGGTAGAAGGTAGAAGGCTGTAGAAGGTAGAAGGTAGAAGGTAGAATGTAGAAGGTAGAAGGTAGAAGGCTGTAGAAGGTAGAAGGTAGAAGGTAGAAGGTAGAAGGTAGAAGGCTGTAGAAGGTAGAAGGTAGAAGGTAGAAGGTAGAAGGTAGAAGGTAGAAGGTAGATGGTGGAAGGTAGAAGGTAGAAGGCTGTAGAAGGTAGAAGGTAGAAGGCTGTAGAAGGTAGAAGGTAGAAGGTAGAAGGTAGAAGGTAGAAGGTAGAAGGTAGAAGGTAGAAGGTAGATGGTAGAAGGTAGAAGGCTGTAGAAGGTAGAAGGCTGTAGAAGGTAGAAGCTAGAAGGTAGAAGCTAGAAGGCTGTAGAAGGTAGAAGGTAAAAGGTAAAAGGTAGAAGGTAAAAGGTAAAAGGTAAAAGGTAGAAGGTAGAAGGTTGTAGAAGGTAGAAGGTAGAAGGTAGAAGGTAGAAGGTAAAAGGTAAAAGGTAGAAGGTAAAAGGTAAAAGGTAAAAGGTAGAAGGTAGAAGGTTGTAGAGGTAGAAGTTAGAAGGTAGAAGGTAAAAGGTAAAAGGTAGAAGGTAAAAGGTAAAAGGTAAAAGGTAGATGGCTGTAGAAGGTAGAAGGTAGAAGGCTGTAGAAGGTAGAAGGTAGAAGGTAGAAGGTAGAAGGTAGAAGGTAGAAGGTAGATGGTAGAAGGTAGAAGGTAGAAGGTAGAAGGTAGAAGGTAAAAGGTAAAAGGTAGAAGGCTATAGAAGGTAGAAGGTAAAAGGTAGAAGGTAGAAGGTAGAAGGTAGAAGGTAAAAGGTAGAAGGTAGAAGGTAGAAGGTAGAAGGTAGAAGGTAAAATGTAAAAGGTAGAAGGCTGTAGAAGGTAGAAGGTGGAAGGTAGAAGGTAGAAGGTAGAAGGTAGAAGATAGAAGGTAGAAGGCTGTAGAATGTAGAAGGTAGAAGGTAGAAGGTAGAAGGTAGAAGGCTGTAGAAGGTAGAAGGTAAAAGGTAGAAGGTAGAAGGAAGAAGGTAGAAGGTAGAAGGTAGAAGGTAGAAGGCTGTAGAAGGTAGAAGGTAGAAGGTAGAAGGTAGAAGGAAGAAGGTAGATGGTAGAAGGTAGAAGGTAGAAGGCTGTAGAAGGTAGAAGGTAGAAGGTAGAAGGTAGAAGGTAGAAGGTAGAAGGCTGTAGAAGGTAGAAGGCTGTAGAAGGTAGAAGGTAGAAGGTAGAAGGTAGAAGGTAGAAGGTAAAAGGTAGATGGCTGTAGAAGGTAGAAGGTAGAAGGCTGTAGAAGGTAGAAGGTAAAAGGTAGAAGGTAGAAGGAAGAAGGTAGAAGGTAGAAGGTAGAAGGCTGTAGAAGGTAGAAGGTAAAAGGTAAAAGGTAGAAGGTAGAAGGTAAAAGGTAGAAGGTAGAAGGTAGAAGGTAGAAGGTAAAAGGTAGAAGGTAGAAGGCTGTAGAAGGTAGAAGGTAGAAGGTAAAAGGTAGAAGGTAGATGGTAGAAGGTAGAAGGTAGAAGGTAGAAGGTAGAAGATAGAAGGTGGAAGGTAGAAGTTAGATGGTAGAAGGTAGAAGGTAGAAGGTAGAAGGTAGAAGATAGAAAGTAGAAGGTAGAAGGTAGAAGGCTGTAGAAGGTAGAAGGTAGAAGGCTGTAGAAGGCTGTAGAAGGTAGAAGGTAAAAGGTAGAAGGTAGAAGGCTGTAGAAGGTAGAAGGTAGAAGGTAGAAGGTAGAAGGTAGAAGGTTGTAGAAGGTAGAAGGTAGAAGGCTGTAGAAAGCTGTAGAAGGTAGAAGGTAAAAGGTAGAAGGTAGAAGGTAGAAGGTAGAAGGTAGAAGGCTGTAGAAGGTAGAAGGTAGAAGGCTGTAGAAGGTAGAAGGTAGAAGGTAGAAGGTAGAAGGTAGAAAGCTGTAGAAGGTAGAAGGTAAAAGGTAGAAGGTAGAAGGCTGTAGAAGGTAGAAGGTAGAAGGTAGAAGGTAGAAGGTAGAAGGTAGAAGGTAGAAGGTAGAAGGTTGTAGAAGGTAGAAGGTAGAAGGTAGAAGGTAGAAGGTAGAAGGTAGAAGGTAGAAGGCTGTAGAAGGTAGAAGGTAGAAGGTAGAAGGTAGAAGGTAGATGGTAGAAGGTAGAAGGTAGAAGGTAGAAGGTAGAATGTAGAAGGTTGTAGAAGGTAGAAGGTAGAAGGTAGAAGGTAGAAGGTAGAAGGTAGAAGGTAGATGGTAGAAGGTAGAAGGTAGAAGGTAGAAGGTAGAAGGTAGAAGGCTGTAGAAGGTAGAAGGTAGAAGGTAGAAGGTAGAAGGTAGATGGTAGAAGGTAGAAGGTAGAAGGTAGAAGGTAAAAGGTAGAAGGTAGAAGGTAGAAGGTAAAAGGTAGAAGGTAGAAGGTAGAAGGTAGAAGGTAGAAGGTAGAAGGTAGAAGGTAGAAGGCTGTAGAAGGTAGAAGGTAGAAGGTAGAAGGTAGAAGGTAGATGGTAGAAGGTAGAAGGTAGAAGGTAGAAGGTAAAAGGTAGAAGGTAGAAGGTAGAAGGTAGAAGGTAGAAGGTAGAAGGTAGAAGGCTGTAGAAGGTAGAAGGTAGAAGGTAGAAGGTAGAAGGTAGAAGGTAGAAGGTAGAAGGTACATGGTAGAAGGTAGAAGGTAAAAGGTAGAAGGTAGAAGGTAAAAGGTAGAAGGTAGAAGGTAAAAGGTAAAAGGTAGAAGGTAGAAGGTAGAAGGTAGAAGGTAGAAGGTAGAAGGTAGAAGGTAGATGGTAGAAGGTAGATAGTAGATGGTAGATGGTAGAAGGTAGAAGGTAGAAGGTAGAAGGTAGATGGTAGAAGGTAGAAGGTAGAAGGTAGATGGTAGAAGGTAGATGGTAGAAGGTAGATAGTAGATGGTAGATGGTAGATGGTAGAAGGTAGAAGGTAGATGGTAGAAGGTAGAAGGTAGAAGGTAAAAGGTAGAAGGTAGAAGGTAGAAGGTAGAAGGTAGAAGGTTCTAGAAGGTAGAAGGTAGATGGAAGAAGGTAGAAGGTAGAAGGTAGAAGGTAGAAGGTAGAAGGTAGAAGGTAGAAGGTAGAAGGTAGAGGGCTGTAGAAGGTAGAAGGTAGAAGGTAGAAGGCAGAAGGTAGAAGGTAGAAGGTAGAAGGCTGTAGAAGGTAGAAGGTAGATGGTAGAAGGCTGTAGAAGGTAGAAGGTAGAAGGTAGAAGGTAGAAGGCTGTAGAAGGTAGAAGGTAGAAGGTAGAAGGTAGAAGGTAGAAGGTAGAAGGCTGTAGAAGGTAGAAGGTAGAAGGTAGAAGGTAGAAGGTAGAAGGCTGTAGAAGGTAGAAGGTAGAAGGTAGAAGGTAGAAGGTAGAAGGTAGAAGGTAGATGGTGGAAGGTAGAAGGTAGAAGGCTGTAGAAGGTAGAAGGTAGAAGGCTGTAGAAGGTAGAAGGTAGAAGGTAGAAGGTAGAAGGTAGAAGGTAGAAGGTAGAAGGTAGATGGGAGAAGGCTGTAGAAGGTAGAAGGTAGAAGGCTGTAGAAGGTAGAAGGTAGAAGGTAGAAGGTAGAAGGTAGAAGGTAGAAGGTAGAAGGTAGATGGTAGAAGGCTGTAGAAGGTAGAAGGTAGAAGGCTGTAGAAGGTAGAAGGTAGAAGGTAAAAGGTAGAAGGTAGAAGGTAGAAGGTAGAAGGCTGTAGAAGGTAGAAGGTAGAAGGCTGTAGAAGGTAGAAGGTAGAAGGTAGAAGGTAGAAGGTAGATGGTAGAAGGCTGTAGAAGGTAGAAGGCTGTAGAAGGTAGAAGGTAGAAGGTAGAAGGTAGAAGGTAGAAGGTAGAAGGCTGTAGAAGGTAGAAGGTAGATGGTAGAAGGTAGAAGGTAGAACGTAGAAGGTAGAAGGTAGAAGGTAGAAGGTAGAAGGCTGTAGAAGGTAGAAGGTAGAAGGCTGTAGAAGGTAGAAGGTAGATGGTAGATGGTAGAAGGTAGAAGGTAGAATGTAGAAGGTAGAAGGTAGAAGGTAGAAGGTAGAAGGTAGAAGGCTGTAGAAGGTAGAAGGTAAAAGGTAGAAGGTAGAAGGTAAAAGGTAGAAGGTAGAAGGTAGAAGGTAGAAGGTAGAAGGCTGTAGAAGGTAGAAGGTAAAAGGTAGAAGGTAGAAGGTAGAAGGCTGTAGAAGGTAGAAGGTAGAAGGTAGAAGGTAGAAGGCTGTAGAAGGTAGAAGGTAAAAGGTAGAAGGTAGAAGGTAGAAGGTAGAAGGTAAAAGGTAGAAGGTACACAGCAAAAATGGCAGTGTTAAAATTACAGTGTTAGCACTTTTCAGTGTAAAGTGTTATGATTTCAGTGTTCCTTCAAGCATGTTAACACCACTTGTTGTTAATACCCTATTGAGCACAGAGTTGGATTATGGTGTTGATCATAATTAACACTGAACACCACATCCGGGACATTTACGTGCTGTGCGTGAGGTGAGCGCTAATTGTCTCGATCTCCGCCATCTTTCTCTCTCTTGACTTGATGCAGCGAGGTGAGGTACTCAACATCGCGTCGCTCGACATTACCTTTATCAAGGTAAATTTCATCGACATGTATGTTATCATTTTTGTTAATTCGTTATATTATATATGCTTGTGTCGAAAACAGTGTATTTGTGTGGTATGAAACTTAGTTTGAGAAAGTTTAGCAAGCGTGGGGGGGCACTAGGCTAGCTAACGTTATCAACCATAAATTCAAATGACAGTGGAAAAGAATGACTCCAAATATTGACACTTTTGTGTGCATATTTATAGGCTCAAATGTAATATTTGAAAATGTGCATATTCGTTTGTGTAAGTTAACGTTACGCTAGCCTGCTAATGATATGGTCCATGCACCTGCTGGCTTTGCTAGCTATCATTAACCATAGCTGGCTGTCGAAATATGTATTATTTGATTTATTCGTTTATTGTAATTGTATTTATTTTGTATACATTTAAGTAGCACTAACTGTTATTTCCTTTCTAATGGTACATTCTGGTCGGCCATCAAGTAACCATCCACAAACCAGCAACGGTATGTTTGGCCATCTGCTAGCTTAACGTTACCTAAGAATGGTTGTATTGCTGCGCACTGAATTTCATCGACATGTATGTTATCATTTTTGTTAATTCGTTATATTATATATGCTTGTGTCGAAAACAGTGTATTTGTGTGGTATGAAACTTAGTTTGAGAAAGTTTAGCAAGCGTGGGGGGCTTTAGCTTGTTAGAGTTGACGCTGCCATGCCAAATTGTTTCACGGTGATGGAATCAGAATCCTCTTGCGCTGGGAAACTTTGGCTAACGTTAGCTAGTTTACTATCAAGGTAACGATAGCTGGGTAGCTTGCCGCCACTGCGATGAGGAACAGTGATATTCCGACATCGCCCGGACAGTATTTGACTTGGCAGTGTTATGACACGGGGCGAGGGGGCTCAAGGACACGACAATGGAGGCAGAATACTGTGAAGCCCCGTAGGGTATTTGATGGTTGATTGGGAGTGGAGACATCCCACTGATGCTGTGTGTCGTTTTCTGTTCCCCTGGCTACATAGGAAGTGTCCCAAAAATGAGCCTAAAGTTCCGGAGGTCGCCAATGTTAAACGGCTGAGTGGAGAGGGGTAGTGAGTGACTAAATTGATTGCGGTTTGGTGATACATTGGGCTAGAGATTTGAAATCACTTTTGGCTGAAAGCTGGCATCCCACTGCTGCTGTGTGTCGTTTTCTGTTCCCCTGGCTACATAGGAAGTGTCCCAAAAATGAGCCTAAAGTTCCGGAGGTCGCCAATGTTAAACGGCTGAGTAAATTGAAGGCTGACTAAATTGAAGAGAGGTGAGTGACTAAATTGAATGCGGTTTGGTGATGCATTGGGCTAGAGACTTGAAATCACTTTTGGCTGAAAGCTGGCATCCCACTGCTGCTGTGTGTCTTTTTCTGTTCCCCTGGCTACATAGGAAGTGTCCCAAAAATGAGCCTAAAGTTCCGGAGGTCGCCAATGTTAAACGGCTGAGTGGAGAGGGGTAGTGAGTGACTAAATTGAATGCGGTTTGGTGATACATTGGGCTAGAGACTTGAAATCACTTTTGGCTGAAAGCTGGCATCCCACTGATGCTGCGTGTCGTTTTCTGTTCCCCTGGCTTTACCCCTTTCTGTTCCCCTGGCTACATAGGAAGTGTCCCAAAAATGAGCCTAAAGTTCCGGAGGTCGCCAATGTTAAACGGCTGAGTAAATTGAAGGCTGACTAAATTGAAGAGAGGTGAGTGACTAAATTGAATGCGGTTTGGTGATACATTGGGCTAGAGACTTGAAATCACTTTTGGCTGAAAGCTGGCATCCCACTGATGCTGTGTGTCGTTTTCTGTTCCCCTGGCTACATAGGAAGTGTCCAAAAAGTGAGCCTAAAATTCCGGAGGTCGCCAATGTTAAACGGCTGAGTGGAGAGGGGTAGTGAGTGACTAAATTGAATGCGGTTTGGTGATACATTGGGCTAGAGACTTGAAATCACTTTTGGCTGAAAGCTGGCATCCCACTGATGCTGTGTGTCGTTTTCTGTTCCCCTGGCTACATAGGAAGTGTCCCAAAAGTGAGCCTAAAGTTCCGGAGGTCGCCAATGTTAAACGGCTGAGTAAATTGAAGGCTGACTAAATTGAAGAGAGGTGAGTGACTAAATTGAATGCGGTTTGGTGATACATTGGGCTAGAGACTTGAAATCACTTTTTACAGTATATAGCAGGAACCTAATTTAATTAGTATGTTAGGAATTCCTAACTTGGTATCAGGATCCTGATACAGACACACCCATAGCTTCACAATGAACTACACTGAGAGGAGTTCTGCTGAACTCTAGGATTTTCCCATTTTTGCTTTGATGGATTTTAAGTATCCAATAAGGACTAGATCCTTTCTCTACTAATTTGGCAGGGGATATTGTTGTCCTCATCACATTTAGCTCAGGTCTACATTTTTGGACTAACTTTAGAATTTCAAAACAAAAATCATTTCACACCTTTCTTCCCTGTGTAGCACACATTGTTAACACATTGAGACAAAAACGAAAAAAATAGATATATTGAAAGATATATTCATATTTTTGGTCTGATGTTGCCTTGTTTTACAGGAACAGTTCTATGATCTTGCCAGTGGACAGGGTTACCTGGGCTACAGATTGAAAACAGTGCAGCGCAACATGAGAAGTGCCTCCAAAGAAACCCGGAGGAGCTCCAAGTCTTCTCATCAAGATGGCCCCAAGAGTCAGCGTGAGACATCTACACCCGCACAGCTGTCAGGTGATGAATGCAGAGAAGCAATATCCATGATGAAAATTATGGAACAGAGTACCACATTGGAATGTATGTTTGCACTCATGTTGAAAATGAAATGCCTATTTTCAATAAGATTGTCAATGTCATTATTAAAGATGAAGAAGCATTGTTTTTGACCACTAAGGTCATTACGATGTATTTTGACGATCACTTGAATGCTTTCAGTATTGGTGAGGTGGATGATGTGTTCACTGTCATTAGTGTGTCTCAGTTGGTGTATTATAGACCGTATGACAGGCAGTTTTCAACTGAGAATGATGAGAGGACATACATTGTGCCCTATTGCAGTTTTGTCTGAACCCAAGTGCAGAACTTTTATTTTTATGGAATGTGCCATTTTATTATTTCATGTACAAAGTACATGGCTGGGTCAATAAAGATGACTTAACAACCATTTCTGCAATTTGTCTTGTATGTATTTAGGCTAAGTGGGAAAACTGTTTTGTTGTATCCACACTACACAGGGTTGTTCTTAACACTGTATTTTAACACCCAACACCAGTGTAGTGTGAATACAACATTTTTGGTGTTAATTGTTACATTGTGGAGTGTTGAATCACTGCAAATTTGGTGTTAAATCAACAAAAAAATGGTGTTGAATCAACACAAATTTGGTGTTTAATCAACACAAATTTGGTGTTGGATCAACACAAATTTGGTGTTGAATCAACATAAATTTGGTGTTGAATCAACACAAATTTGGTGTTGAATCAACATAAATTTGGTGTTGAATCAACACAAATTTGGTGTTGAATCAACACAAATTTGGTGTTGAATCAACACAAATTTGGTGTTTAATCAACAAAAATGTGGTGTTGAATCGACACAAATTTGGTGTTGAATCAACAAAAATTTGGTGTAAAATTTTTAACACCATCAAAAGTGTTACTTTAACACTCAATAAAGTGGATGCATATGCACACTTTGCTGGTGTTAAAATTAACACTGTGGGTGTTAATTTAACACTAGTGATTTTGCAGTGTAGAAGGCTGTAGAAGGTAGAAGGTAGAAGGCTGTAGAAGGTAGAAGGTAGAAGGTAGAAGGTAGAAGGTAGAAGGTAGAAGGTAGAAGGCTGTAGAAGGTAGAAGGCTGTAGAAGGTAGAAGGTAGAAGGCTGTAGAAGGTAGAAGGTAGAAGGCTGTAGAAGGTAGAAGGTAGAAGGTAGAAGGTAGAAGGTAGAAGGTAGAAGGTAGAAGGTAGAAGGTAAAAGGTAGAAGGTAGAAGGTAGAAGGCTGTAGAAGGTAGAAGGTAAAAGGTAGAAGGTAGAAGGCTGTAGAAGGTAGAAGGTAGAAGGTAGAAGGTAGAAGGTAGAAGGTAGAAGGTAAAAGGTAGAAGGTAGAAGGCTGTAGAAGGTAGAAGGTAGAAGGCTGTAGAAGGTAGAAGGTAGAAGGTAGAAGGTAGAAGGTAGAAGGTAGAAGGTAGAAGGCTGTAGAAGGTAGAAGGTAGAAGGCTGTAGAAGGTAGAAGGTAGAAGGTAGAAGGTAGAAGGCTGTAGAAGGTAGAAGGTAGAAGGCTGTAGAAGGTAGAAGGTAGAAGGTAGAAGGTAGAAGGTAGAAGGTAGAAGGTAGATGGTAAAAGGTAGAAGGTAGAAGGTAGAAGGTAGAAGGTAGAAGGTAGAAGGTAGAAGGTAAAAGGTAAAAGGTAGAAGGCTGTAGAAGGTAGAAGGTGGAAGGTAGAAGGTAGAAGGTAGAAGGTAGAAGATAGAAGGTAGAAGGTAGAAGGCTGTAGAAGGTAGAAGGTAGAAGGTAGAAGGTAGAAGGTAGAAGGCTGTAGAAGGTAGAAGGTAAAAGGTAGAAGGTAGAAGGAAGAAGGTAGAAGGTAGAAGGTAGAAGGTAGAAGGCTGTAGAAGGTAGAAGGTAGAAGGTAGAAGGTAGAAGGAAGAAGGTAGATGGTAGAAGGTAGAAGGTAGAAGGCTGTAGAAGGTAGAAGGTAGAAGGTAGAAGGTAAAAGGTAGAAGGCTGTAGAAGGTAGAAGGCTGTAGAAGGTAGAAGGTAGAAGGCTGTAGAAGGTAGAAGGTAAAAGGTAGAAGGTAGAAGGAAGAAGGTAGAAGGTAGAAGGTAGAAGGCTGTAGAAGGTAGAAGGTAAAAGGTAAAAGGTAGAAGGTAGAAGGTAAAAGGTAGAAGGTAGAAGGTAGAAGGTAGAAGGCTGTAGAAGGTAGAAGGTAGAAGGTAAAAGGTAGAAGGTAGATGGTAGAAGGTAGAAGGTAGAAGGTAGAAGGTAGAAGATAGAAGGTGGAAGGTAGAAGTTAGATGGTAGAAGGTAGAAGGTAGAAGGTAGAAGGTAGAAGGTAGAAGGCTGTAGAAGGTAGAAGGTAGAAGGCTGTAGAAGGCTGTAGAAGGTAGAAGGTAAAAGGTAGAAGGTAGAAGGCTGTAGAAGGTAGAAGGTAGAAGGTAGAAGGTAGAAGGTAGAAGGTAGAAGGTAGAAGGTTGTAGAAGGTAGAAGGTAGAAGGCTGTAGAAGGCTGTAGAAGGTAGAAGGTAAAAGGTAGAAGGTAGAAGGTAGAAGGTAGAAGGTAGAAGGCTGTAGAAGGTAGAAGGTAGAAGGCTGTAGAAGGCTGTAGAAGGTAGAAGGTAAAAGGTAGAAGGTAGAAGGCTGTAGAAGGTAGAAGGTAGAAGGTAGAAGGTAGAAGGTAGAAGGTAGAAGGTAGAAGGTAGAAGGTTGTAGAAGGTAGAAGGTAGAAGGTAGAAGGTAGAAGGTAGAAGGTAGAAGGCTGTAGAAGGTAGAAGGTAGAAGGTAGAAGGTAGAAGGTAGATGGTAGAAGGTAGAAGGTAGAAGGTAGAAGGTAGAATGTAGAAGGTTGTAGAAGGTAGAAGGTAGAAGGTAGAAGGTAGAAGGTAGAAGGTAGAAGGTAGAAGGTAGAAGGTAGATGGTAGAAGGTAGAAGGTAGAAGGTAGAAGGTAGAAGGTAGAAGGCTGTAGAAGGTAGAAGGTAGAAGGTAGAAGGTAGATGGTAGAAGGTAGAAGGTAGAAGGTAAAAGGTAGAAGGTAGAAGGTAGAAGGTAGATGGTAGAAGGTAGAAGGTAGATGGTAGAAGGTAGAAGGTAGAAGGTAGAAGGTAAAAGGTAGAAGGTAGAAGGTAGAAGGTAGAAGGTAGAAGGCTGTAGAAGGTAGAAGGTAGAAGGTAGAAGGTAGAAGGTAGATGGTAGAAGGTAGAAGGTAGAAGGTAGAAGGTAAAAGGTAGAAGGTAGAAGGTAGAAGGTAGAAGGTAGAAGGTAGAAGGCTGTAGAAGGTAGAAGGTAGAAGGTACATGGTAGAAGGTAGAAGGTAAAAGGTAGAAGGTAGAAGGTAGAAGGTAGAAGGTAGAAGGTAGAAGGTCAAAGGTAGAAGGTAGAAGGTAGAAGGTAGAAGGTAGAAGGTAGAAGGTAGATGGTAGAAGGTAGATGGTAGAAGGTAGATAGTAGATGGTAGATGGTAGATGGTAGAAGGTAGAAGGTAGATGGTAGAAGGTAGAAGGTAGAAGGTAAAAGGTAGAAGGTAGAAGGTAGAAGGTAGAAGGTAGAAGGTTCTAGAAGGTAGAAGGTAGATGGAAGAAGGTAGAAGGTAGAAGGTAGAAGGTAGAAGGTAGAAGGTAGAAGGTAGAAGGTAGAAGGTAGAAGGTAGAAGGTAGAAGGCTGTAGAAGGTAGAAGGTAGAAGGTAGAAGGTAGAAGGTAGATGGTAGAAGGCTGTAGAACGTAGAAGGTAGACGGCTGTAGAAGGTAGAAGGTAGAAGGTAGAAGGTAGAAGGGAGAAGGCTGTAGAAGGTAGAAGGTAGAAGGTAGAAGGTAGAAGGCTGTAGAAGGTAGAAGGTAGAAGGTAGAAGGTAGAAGGTAGAAGGTAGAAGGTAGATGGTAGAAGGCTGTAGAAGGTAGAAGGTAGAAGGCTGTAGAAGGTAGAAGGTAGAAGGTAGAAGGTAGAAGGTAGAAGGTAGAAGGCTGTAGAAGGTAGAAGGTAGATGGTAGAAGGTAGAAGGTAGAACGTAGAAGGTAGAAGGTAGAAGGTAGAAGGTAGAAGGTAGAAGGTAGAAGGTAGAAGGTAGAAGGTAGAAGGCTGTAGAAGGTAGAAGGCTGTAGAAGGCTGTAGAAGGTAGAAGGTAGATGGTAGATGGTAGAAGTTAGAAGGTAGAATGTAGAAGGTAGAAGGTAGAAGGTAGAAGGTAGAAGGCTGTAGAAGGTAGAAGGTAAAAGGTAGAAGGTAGAAGGTAAAAGGTAGAAGGTAGAAGGTAGAAGGTAGAAGGCTGTAGAAGGTAGAAGGTAAAAGGTAGAAGGTAGAAGGTAGAAGGCTGTAGAAGGTAGAAGGTAGAAGGTAGAAGGTAGAAGGCTGTAGAAGGTAGAAGGTAAAAGGTAGAAGGTAGAAGGTAGAAGGTAGAAGGTAAAAGGTAGAAGGTAGAAGGCTGTAGAAGGTAGAAGGTAGAAGGCTGTAGAAGGTAGAAGGTAGAAGGTAGAAGGTAGAAGGTAGAAGGTAGAAGGTAGAAGGTAGAAGACTGTAGAAGGTAGAAGGCTGTAGAAGGTAGAAGGTAGAAGGCTGTAGAAGGTAGAAGGTAGAAGGCTGTAGAAGGTAGAAGGTAGAAGGTAGAAGGTAGAAGGTAGAAGGTAGAAGGTAGAAGGTAAAAGGTAGAAGGTAGAAGGTAGAAGGCTGTAGAAGGTAGAAGGTAAAAGGTAGAAGGTAGAAGGCTGTAGAAGGTAGAAGGTAAAAGGTAGAAGGTAGAAGGTAGAAGGTAGAAGGTAAAAGGTAGAAGGTAGAAGGCTGTAGAAGGTAGAAGGTAGAAGGCTGTAGAAGGTAGAAGGTAGAAGGTAGAAGGTAGAAGGTAGAAGGTAGAAGGCTGTAGAAGGTAGAAGGTAGAAGGCTGTAGAAGGTAGAAGGTAGAAGGTAGAAGGTAGAAGGTAGAAGGCTGTAGAAGGTAGAAGGCTGTAGAAGGTAGAAGGTAGAAGGCTGTAGAAGGTAGAAGGTAGATGGTAGAAGGTAGAAGGTAGAAGGTAGAAGGTAGAAGGTAGAAGGTAGATGGTAGAAGGTAGAAGGTAGAGGGTAGAAGGTAGAAGGTAGATGGTAGAAGGTAGAAGGTAGAGGGTAGAAGGCTGTAGAAGGTAGAAGGTAGAAGGTAGAAGGTAGAAGGTAGAAGGTAGAAGGTAGAAGGTAGAAGGTAGAAGGTAGATGGTAGAAGGCTGTAGAAGGTAGAAGGTAGAAGCTGTAGAAGGTAGAAGGTAGAAGCTGTAGAAGGTAGAAGGTAGAAGGTAGATGGTAGAAGGCTGTAGATGGTAGAAGGTAGAAGGTAGAACGTAGAAGGTAGAAGGTAGAAGGTAGAAGGCTGTAGAAGGTAGAAGGTAGAAGGCTGTAGAAGGTAGATGGTAGAGGGTAGAAGGTAGAAGGTAGAATGTAGAAGGTAGAAGGTAGAAGGTAGAAGGTAGAAGGTAGAAGGCTGTAGAAGGTAGAAGGTAAAAGGTAGAAGGTAGAAGGTAAAAGGTAGAAGGTAGAAGGTAGAAGGTAGAAGGTAGAAGGTAGAAGGCTGTAGAAGGTAGAAGGTAGAAGGTAGAAGGTAGAAGGCTGTAGAAGGTAGAAGGTAGAAGGTAGAAGGCTGTAGAAGGTAGAAGGTAGAAGGTAGAAGGTAGAAGGTAGAAGGTAGAAGGCTGTAGAAGGTAGAAGGTAAAAGGTAGAAGGTAGAAAGCTGTAGAAGGTAGAATGTAGAAGGTAGAAGGTAGAAGGTAGAAGGCTGTAGAAGGTAGAAGGTAAAAGGTAGAAGGTAGAAGGTAGAAGGTAGAAGGTAAAAGGTAGAAGGTAGAAGGCTGTAGAAGGTAGAAGGTAGAAGGCTGTAGAAGGTAGAAGGTAGAAGGTAGAAGGTAGAAGGTAGAAGGTAGAAGGCTGTAGAAGGTAGAAGGTAGAAGGCTGTAGAAGGTAGAAGGTAGAAGGCTGTAGAAGGTAGAAGGTCGAAGGTAGAAGGTAGAAGGTAGAAGGTAGAAGGTAGAAGGTAGATGGTAAAAGGTAGAAGGTAGAAGGTAGAAGGTAGAAGGTAGAAGGCTGTAGAAGGTAGAAGGTAGAAGGCTGTAGAAGGTAGAAGGTAGAAGGTAGAAGGTAGAAGGTAGAAGGTAGATGGTAAAAGGTAGAAGGTAGAAGGTAGAAGGTAGAAGGTAGAAGGTAGATGGTAGAAGGTAGAAGGTAGAGGGTAGAAGGCTGTAGAAGGTAGAAGGTAGAAGGTAGAAGGCTGTAGAAGGTAGAAGGTAGAAGGTAGAAGGTAGAAGGTAGAAGGTAGAAGGTAGAAGGTAGATGGTAGAAGGTAGAAGGTAGAAGGTAGAAGGCTGTAGAAGGTAGAAGGTAGAAGGTAGAAGGTAGAAGGTAGAAGGTAGAAGGTAGAAGGTAGAAGGTAGAAGGTAGAAGGTAAAAGGTAGAAGGTAGAAGGTAGAGGGTAGAAGGCTGTAGAAGGTAGAAGGTAGAAGGTAGAAGGTAGAAGGTAGATGGTAAAAGGTAGAAGGTAGAAGGTAGAAGGCTGTAGAAGGTAGAAGGTAGAAGGTAGAAGGTAGAAGTTAGAAGGTAGAAGGTAGAAGGTAGATGGTAGATGGTAGAAGCTAGAAGGTAGATGGTAAAAGGTAGAAGGTAGAAGGTAGAAGGCTGTAGAAGGTAGAAGGTAGAAGGTAGAAGGTAGAAGGTAGAAGTTAGAAGGTAGAAGGTAGAAGGTAAAAGGTAGAAGGTAGAAGGTAGATGG
>NC_137677.1:28958967-28961467 GCF_963989245.1 Nansenia antarctica | reverse complement strand
TGGTGTGCGTGTGTGTGTGTGTGCGTGTGTGTGTGTGTGTGTGTGGTGTGCGTGTGTGTGTGTGTGGTGTGCGTGTGTGTGTGTGTGGTGTGCGTGTGTGTGTGTGTGTGTGTGGTGTGCGTGTGTGTGTGTGTGTGTGGTTGTGTGTGTGTGTGTGTGTGTGTGTGTGTGTCCAGACCTAGAGAGTTGTGTTTTGACTTGTCAGATTAGCTGTGTTTTCTCTTGTGTTTACCGTGGAGGAGCGTTACAGGCCTATATAATAACATGTTATACCTATATAATAACACTGTTATACCTATATAATAACATGTTATACCTATATAATAACACTGTTATACCTATATAATAACATGTTATACCTATATAATAACATGTTATACCTATATAATAACATGTTATACCTATATAATAACATGTTATACCTATATAATAACATGTTATAACTATATAATAACACTGTTATACCTATATAATAACATGTTATACCTATATAATAACACTGTTATACCTATATAATAACACTGTTATACCTATATAATAACATGTTATACCTCTATAATAACATGTTATACCTCTATAATAACACTGTTATACCTATATAATAATATGTTATACCTATATAATAACACTGTTATACCTCAATGAATGAATGAATGAATGAATGAATGGTCTTTATTGTCATTGATATAGTACAGGTACCAAACAACGAAATTTGGGAGGGGTGGCTCCCCTGGTGTTAGGAAAAAAAACTAAAAACAAGAAGGGAAAAGAGCTGGTTTACATAAATAAAGGCTATGTACACTATCCACTATACTATACTATACAAATAAAACACTGTGCTGTACTCTATGCTATGCTATACCTATTCTAACATTTCCTATCTCTGAACCTTATGTACCCGAGGGTTGTCATATTGCACATAGTGTTATTGCACATTCATTTAAAGTGTCGCAGTTTTCAGGTTTGAAATGTTCACAGTTGTGTTTCAGTATTGCACTTGATTTCAATCTAGTAGCTGCCATCAAATTGTCTAGATTGTCCAGGGCCTAGAACCTAGGTCTTTGCTGTGTTCAAGGCCTGAATGGCCCTGGGGTAGAAGCTGAGCTTCAGTCTGTTTGTCCTTGCGAACATGGTCCTGAACCGCCTGTCCGAGGGCAGCCGAGCAAAGTGTTCGTACCCAGGGTGGGATGGGTCTCTGGAGATCTTGGAGGCCTTCCTGAGGCAGCGTGTGTTGTACAGCTCTTCCAGAGAGGGGAGGGGGGCGCCGGTGATCTTCTGGGCCGATCTCACGACTCTCTGTAGCGCATTCCTCTCTGCGGCTGTGCAGCTGGAGAACCACACGCAGACCTATATAATAACATGTTATACCTATACAATAACACTGTTATACCTATATAATAACATGTTATACCTATATAATAACACTGTTATACCTCTATAATAACATGTTATACCTATATAATAACACTGTTATACCTCTATAATAACACTGTTATACCTATATAATAACACTGTTATACCTCTATAATAACACTGTTATACCTCTATAATAACATGTTATACCTATATAATAACACTGTTATACCTATATAATAACACTGTTATACCTCTATAATAACATGTTATACCTATATAATAACACTGTTATACCTATATAATAACACTGTTATACCTCTATAATAACATGTTATACCTATATAATAACATGTTATACCTATATAATAACACTGTTATACCTCTATAATAACACTGTTATACCTCTATAATAACACTGTTATACCTCTATAATAACACTGTTATACCTATATAATAACATGTTATACCTATATAATAACACTGTTATACCTATATAATAACACTGTTATACCTCTATAATAACATGTTATACCTATATAATAACACTGTTATACCTCTATAATAACACTGTTATACCTCTATAATAACATGTTATACCTATATAATAACACTGTTATACCTATATAATAACACTGTTATACCTCTATAATAACATGTTATACCTATATAATAACACTGTTATACCTATATAATAACACTGTTATACCTCTATAATAACATGTTATACCTATATAATAACATGTTATACCTATATAATAACACTGTTATACCTCTATAATAACACTGTTATACCTATATAATAACACTGTTATACCTCTATAATAACACTGTTATACCTATATAATAACATGTTATACCTATATAATAACACTGTTATACCTATATAATAACACTGTTATACCTATATAATAACACTGGTTCCCACCAGTTATTACACATCTTCCTCCAGCCTCACCAGCAGTGAAAGGAATGTCTGAGTCCTGAGCCAGGAGGAGACCTCTCTGTCTCTGGACCTCACTACCCTGCCCCACCACCCAGCACCCTGCCCAGCATGACCTGAGCCATCCTGCTACAAGGAGGAGACTGTCTCTGGAGCTCAGCTCATTATAGCCCAGAGGAATGTCCTGTGGCGGCTGTGTGACCA
>NC_137677.1:28933967-28948967 GCF_963989245.1 Nansenia antarctica | reverse complement strand
TCTACAACTCAGCCCCACCTCCATTGAGCAGTCTTTTCATCGCCTCCATCTTCTCCTCAACACCAAAAAAACTAAGTGCATTATTTTCGACCGTAGACCTCGTGTCAGCAGCCCCCCTAAGATCTTCTGTGTTGACGGTTCCGAGCTGGAGTTTGTCTCCTGTTACAAATACCTTGGCCTTTGGCTGGACTCATCCCTTTCCTTCACCACCCACATAAAGCACCTGCAGACAAAAGTCAAAGCTCGCCTAAGCTTTTTATATCGGAACAAGGCCTCCTTCACCCGTGCAGCCAAACATACCCTTGTCAAGATGACCATCCTGCCCATATTTGACTATGGCGATACCATCTATAGGATGGCATCTCAGTCTGCCCTCAGGAAACTCGACACACTCCATCACTCCGCCATTCGTTTTGACACTAGTGCGCCTTTCACAACTCACCACTGTGTTCTGTACACCCTTGTAGACTGGACATCTCTTCACAGCAGACGGCTCTGTCACTGGCTTCATATTATCTACAAATCCATACTTTGCAAAACACCTTTCTACCTCTCATCCCTTCTGCACCTCTCTCACCGCCCCGTCATCGTTCTAAGATCCAGTGATCTTGTCCGACTCACCATCCCCAAAGCCCGTACCGTAGTCGGGCGCAGCGCTTTCCGGTTCGCTGCAGCACACGACTGGAACACCTTACAAAACACCCTCAAACTCACCGCCCTCACCTCACTCACTGCTTTCAAACAAATCCTGCTGCGAACCATAGTCGATCAATGCACCTGTTGATCACCGTCTCTCACCCATCCCATAACCCATCACTGCCTCATTTTAAGTACCCCTGCTCCACTCCCCCCGCTATCCCTCACCTCCGCTCTTCCTCACCCCTACCTCCTCCGTCTCTCTCCCCTCTCTCTGACTGTTAGTATTTTAATGCATCTGTATTTGCCATTGTTTTATTGTTTATTGTATTACTTAACCTTGTTTTATTTCTAGCTTCCCATCCCCCCCCCCCCCCCCCCAAAGAGCCACTGCTTTTTGGTCAGGCTGCATTTGTAAATAAGAATTTGTTCTTACATGTTTGCCTGGTTAAATAAAGGTTAAATACAAAATAAAACTGGTCCCTCATCAGCATCCTCTGGCCCAGAGGATGCTGGGTAAACCATACCATTCATCGTGAAATAGAATCCTAGAATTCTGGAATACATACTATATACATATATCAGTGGAGGCTGGTGACTTCCAGTATTGAGGAGGCCAATTCTTTTCCCGCTTGCTCGCTTCACTCGCGATGGAATGTTCCCTGTTCTTCTTATCTGTCTTTGTTAAAAAATATTAATTTGTGTTTGGCGGTACTGAAGGGATTGGGACACTCTCAGGATGGTGGATGAAGCAGCTTTTATTGCCTGCACAATGGGTCATCAAATAAACAAAACAATTGGCATGAATCTCTGGTCCGCCTGCAGCAGCTATTGTCCCTTCTGCTCAGGCTCATGTAACAGAGTTGGGAATGTATGTTTAGTTGTGGTGAATGTAGATGAGTTTCGCCGTGCTTGAGCAGCCCTGGTTGTTGTTGGAGCCCCCCTTTGGAGTTTGGGTGTACTGCAGGTCTGCGCGTTCTTTTGTCCTTCTCTTGTTGCCGTACTTACGGTGGAACCAGAATATGGCTGCCATCTTAATGGGTATGTGCGCATGTAAAATGCTCCTCGTGTTTTGTTGTTTGTGTGGAGAATCTTGTAATGTAGGGTGAAAACGTTGGTGTAGTACTGTGCTGTTTGTTTTTACATGTATTGTGATGATGTGAAACAGAACATTTATTGTATGTTATTTTGAACGCGCAGATTCACAAGAGTTGCAGACCAGAGAAGAATTATGTTGTATATGTCTTCTCTGCAGGTATGTTGCTCCACATGTTGTTTGTAATTGTTATTTGTAATGTTTGAGGGAAATTTTTGTTCTTTCTGTAAACAAATTATCCTGATGTGAAATATACATAGACGGTGGTACAACCAGAATATGGCTGCCATCTTAATGGATTCACAAGAGTTGCAGACCAGAGAAGAATTGTGTTATATCTTCTCTGCAGGTCAAATAAAAGAATTGGTTGAAAGACGGTTGCCTGTTTGACCATCGTTACACTCACAACATTCACCACAACATACTACATACAATCAATGACATGTCAAAAGCACTCAAACATTATGTCAATCAGACACACAACATACAATTCAGAACAATACTTCATCCATTTCTAATATTTATCCTGCAGAACAGCACTCATACGCGTGTGGCGGAAAAAGGTACTACACGGAGGCCAGGCCTCCTGTGCCCACCCATTTTCAGTGATTTGGCCAATCACATATTGCCATGAAAAAAATTGCATTACATTGACTTCTATGAGAAACCACTTTCCGACAGGAGGCCTGGCCTCCGTGTAGTACCTTTTCCCGCCACACGCGTGTATGAGTGCTGTTCTGCAGGATAAATATTAGAAATGGATGAAGTATTGTTCTGAATTGTATGTTGTGTGTCTGATAAAAAATATAATTATTGCTTTTTTAAATCTCTCTCTCTTCTCTCAAATTATTGGGGAGGCCAGGCCTCCTCCACCTCTATGGAGGAGCCTCCACAGCCTCCATATGTCATATATATATATCGTAGGTTAAATCCAGGGCCAAGTTGTTCCAATCTTTTAATCTGGAACAGAATGATCTCTCTGAGATGTCCCATGATGCTCTGAGATGCTCTGAGATGTCCCATGATGCTCTGAGATGTCCCATGATGCTCTGTGATGCTCTGAGATGTCCCATGATGCGCTGTGATGCTCTGTGATGTCACCCATGATGCTCAGCTGTTGATGACAGCCCTCTGCTCAGCCTAACAGGGTCTTCCAGGTCCATTCTGTGGTGTTGCTCGTTGCTGCCCCCGCTGGCCAGTCTGAGCATCTGAACGCAGCAGCAGACATCTGCAGATGTTTGGGAACAAAGTGAATGTGAAATAGGCACGTTACCCGACACCAGAGGTTAGAAAACACTTAGTTTTGGGACGAACACAGCGCTCTCTCTGCACTGCACTCACTTCACCCTGGGATCTCACTACTTGACGGCTACCGATTCATCACAACCTTTTAGCATCTAGCATTTAGCATTCATCACAACCTTTTAGCATTTAGCATTCATCACAACCTTTTAGCATTTAGTATGTATCGCAACCTTTTAGCATTTGGCATTTAGCATTCATCACAACCTTTTAGCATCTAGCATTTAGCATTTATCACAACCTTTTAACATCTAGCATTTAGCATTCATCACAACCTTTTAGCATCTAGCATTTAGCATTCATCACAACCTTTTAGCATTTAGCATTCATCACAACCTTTTAGCATGTAGCATTTAGCATTCATCACAACCTTTTAGTATTTAGTATTCATCACAACCTTATAGCATTTAGCATTAAGCATGTATCACAACCTTTAAGCATTTAGCATTTAGCATTCATCACAACCTTTTAGCATTTAGCATTTAGCATTCATCACAACCTTTTAGCATCTAGCATTTAGCATTCATCACAACCTTTTAGCATTTAGTATTTAGCATTCATCACAACCTTATAGCATTTAGCATTAAGCATGTATCACAACCTTTAAGCATTTAGCATTAAGCATTAGGGGTGTAACGGATCACGGAAATTCCGTGATCCGTTCGGATCGCCCTCCACGGTTCGGAACGCATGTGTACCGCGGATCAATTGCAAAATGTTAACAAGTAATAATATTACTTAATATCTTACTTAATATCTCTTGTAAAGCACAATGTCGAGTTTCCATGAAAAGATAGACGCGACAGTTGCGGGTTTGTTTTACTCTAAAGCGCAATGATAGGTTGATAATGCGAAAGAAAAAGAATCCGTTGTTTGCTCACTACACGTGAAACTGGGAATCCACAACAACAAGGCTGCGTTCGTAAATCCGCGTTCGTAAATCCGCTCTGGAATCTGAGCGCTGAGCGCTCTTGTCCAATCAAATTACTTGGTCCCTTTATGACGTCGGACCCAGTGTGCGCTCCGGCGCTCTCAAAGCAAATTTACGAACGCGGCCCAAGTGTGTCATGTTACGTTGTTCGGCAGAGAAGAACTCGAATTGCCTCCCTCGTCATTTAAATCCCATGTATGGGAGCACTTTGGCTTCTCTGTCAACTATGACGGGAGGCACGAAAAAGGTAGCTCGACAACTTCTGATAATGTAGGCACTTTTTTCATACCATGTTCAAAATAAGGGTTCACTTTATTATTTAGTTAAAAGTGGCATAAAACATGTTTATTCATCTGCTTTAAAGAGCCCAGTGATTCACTGCTGCAACCAGGCGCCTCCTCCCTCTCTCCTATCATTTAAATTGAGGGTATTTCAGTATAATTATGTAATGTTTGAGTGTAGAATATGTTATATATATATATTATATATATATGTATATATATGTATGTGTATATATATATATATATATATATATTACCAGTTTTGACATCTTGAATGTTGTTGGTTTTTGTCACATAGTAAAAGTGGTGTTTTTACAGAATTCAAGGAAAAAGCAGTTTTTATAAAAACAAAAATGTTTTGTGTTGATCCGAAAAATGATCCGATCCGTGACTCAAAAACCGTGACACGATCCGATCCGTGAGTTAGGTGATCCGTTACGCCCCTATTAAGCATGTATCACAACCTTTAAGCATTTAGCATTTAGCATTCATCACAACCTTTTAGCATTTAGCATTCATCACAACCTTTTAGCATCTAGCATTTAGCATTTATCACAACCTTTTAGCATCTAGCATTTAGCATTCATCACTAGGGTTGGGTACCGTTTGGGTTTTATCCGGTACCGGTACCTAACCGATACTTTAAAAACGGTACCGGTACCAAAACGGTACTTAATTCGGTACTTTGGATTTTTTTAAATGACATATATATATATATATATATATATATATATATATAATAATAACACGGTCGACAACATTAAACAGCTTTTCACTTTTTTATTGCTGAGGCACAATATATATTAGTTAAATATACACTCAAATTAAAATAAATGAAAATAAAACTCCTGAGCCTTGGGGACTCCATTAAGCTGGGGGTGCCTATCGTTGGTACTGATGTCGAATACGAGTACACACTTGTTCGGCAGCCCCTCAAGGACATCAGAATATTCTTAGAAAAGGGATCTAGTGAAGAGGCCCGCATAGCCCCCAGAACCAAGAAGACCAAAGGAAATATAACTCTGATAAACTGGAGCCCTCCGCCTCGTCAAAATCCAAACTCTGTTGCCGCTCAGCTACTACTCCTCCCCTCCCCCTCTCTGGTCCATGATGACATGACGATTGATTTTTCAGACACAGTAGTAGGATAAGGATATATCTACATATATACCGTATTTTCCGGACTATAAGTCGCACCCGAGTATAAGTCGCAGCAGTCCAAAAATGGGTCATAAAGAGGAAAAAACCACATATAAGTCGCACTGGACTATAAGTCGCATTTATTTACCGTAGAAATGTATTTCTCAAAAACATTCAGTTATTCAATTACACAATAGCACACAGAACAACAGGCTCAGGCTGAATGCCGCTGAATACCGGTGTCCGGTATGTGATGAATAAAAAAATAAAAATAAAAAATAAATAAAAATATTAACACATTAATAAAGAACATACCTGGGAGGCTGAATAGGCTAAATTGGTTGTAAAGTCGCTATGGAATAAGGCCTATGCTAAATGCCCAAAAATGTAATGTGTCCGGTATGTTAACGTACCGTAACACAACAGTTATTCAACCACCGTACATATTATAGCACACAGAACAACAGGCTCAATAGGTGTCCGGTATGTTAACGTAACACAACAGTTATTCAACCACCGTACATATTATAGCACACAGAACAACAGGCTCAATAGGTGTCCGGTATGTTAACGTAACACAACAGTTATTCAACCACCGTACATATTATAGCACACAGAACAACAGGCTCAATAGGTGTCCGGTATGTTAACGTAACACATTAATGAATAAAGATGAACACATTAATAAAGAACATAGGCCTACCTGGGAGGCTGAATAGGCGAAAACGGACATAACAAGCCAGCGAGTCCAACAAGCAAGTTCTCACGATCTCATTCCTGCACTGTTGACAAGCCTCTCCCGGCAGCACGTTGTTCAAGCACCCATCTGTGGACTCGTTCCTCCATCTCTGGCCATCTAGCTTTCAGCCCGCGATTCGCTTTCTTCGTTTTCTTCATGGCAGTGAGAGTAACCTCTGCTTTTCGCCAGTCCCTCACAAGTTTCTCACTCACTCCAAACTTTCTTTCTGTTGCTCGATTACCGTTTTCGGCTGCATATTTTACAAGTTGCAGTTTGTAATCTGCAGAATAGGATTTTCTTTTTGACTGCATTTTGTTTGTGTCATCAGCTGTCTTTTTCAGTGGTAGGCCTACTCGTTGTCACACGCCTAGAGCGCCCTCTCGTGGTTGTAGACGGTAATGTTTACTCCTTGGTTCATGTCAGTCAGAGATTACCGTATGTCAGTTCATGTCAGTCAGAGATTATGAATTATTGATATATAAGTCGCACCTGACTATAAGTCGCAGGACCAGCCAAAGTATGAAAAAAAACGCGACTTATAGTCCGGAAAATACGGTATACATGATCTGACACAGTACCCGAATATCAAGAGATCCCCGATCATGTTGTCCACCTCGCAGAGACGCAGCCACACATCCGCACAACGTCATCAACAGACGAGTCGAATCCTGGAGTGCACTGTCCAATCAAAGGCTTGCGTTCGTAAACTCGCTCTGAGAGCGTCGCAGCGCACACTGGGCCCGACGTCATAAGGGGAGCAAGTCATTTGATTGGACAGAAGGCATTCCACGAGTGGTGATCAGAATTCCAGAACGAGTTTACGGAACGCACCCATAAGTCGAGCGTCGCGTTACGCCAACCCGCTAGCGGAAGTTGCTATTAGCAACCTTCTCGTTATCCTTCCGTACTCGCTGCTTTCACTGAGTGGAAATTTAACAGGCGATGTGACGTCACGAGTCACCAGTTGACACCGGATACCAGGGGGCGAGATAGAAAAGTACCGAAATGAGGTACCGAAATCTCCTTTGCGATTCGGTACGGGTACATACCGAATGTAAAGTAACCTACCGGTACCGATTTTCGGTACCCAACCCTATTCATCACAACCTTTTAGCATCTAGCATTCATCACAACCTTTTAGCATCTAGCATTTAGCATTCATCACAACCTTTTAGCATTTAGCATTCATCACAACCTTTTAGCATTTAGCATTTAGCATGTATCGCAACCTTTTAGCATTTAGCATTTAGCATTCATCACAACCTTTTAGCATCTAGCATTTAGCATTTATCACAACCTTTTACCATCTAGCATTTAGCATTCATCACAACCTTTTAGCATTTAGCATTCATCACAACCTTTTAGCATTTAGCATTCATCACAACCTTTTAGCATTTAGCATTCATCACAACCTTTTAGCATTTATCATTTAGCATATCACAACCTTTTAGCATTTAGCATTTAGCATTCATCACAACCTTTTAGCATTTAGCATTTAGCATGTATCACAACCTTTTAGCATTTAGCATTTAGCATTCATCACAACCTTTTAGCATTTAGCATTCATCACAACCTTTTAGCATGTAGCATTTAGCATTCATCACAACATTTTAGCATTTAGCATTTAGCATTCATCACAACCTTTTAGCATTTAGTATTTAGCATTCATCACAACCTTATAGCATGTAGCATTCAGCATGTATCACAACCTTTTAGCATTTAGCATTCATCACAACCTTTTAGCATTTAGCATTTAGCATTCATCACAACCTTTTAGCATCTAGCATTTAGCATTCATCACAACCTTTTAGCATCTAGCATTCATCACAACCTTTTAGCATCTAGCATTTAGCATTCATCACAACCTTTTAGCATTTAGCATTCATCACAACCTTTTAGCATTTAGCATTTAGCATGTATCGCAACCTTTTAGCATTTAGCATTTAGCATTCATCACAACCTTTTAGCATCTAGCATTTAACATTCATCACAACCTTTTACCATCTAGCATTTAGCATTCATCACAACCTTTTAGCATTTAGCATTCATCACAACCTTTTAGCATCTAGCATTTAGCATTCATCACAACCTTTTAGCATTTAGCATTTATCACCACCTTTTAGCATCTAGCATTTAGCATTTATCACAACCTTTTAGCATCTAGCATTTAGCATTCATCACAACCTTTTAGCATCTAGCATTTAGCATTCATCACCAGTGTTGGGCAATATTACTTAGTAGAGTAATATATTAGTTATTACATATTACTCCTTAGGAAAGTAATATCTTTATATTACTTATTACTTGGAATCAAGAGTAATAATATTACTTTACTTTTATATTACATATTACTTTCCCCCTTTCCACCCGCAAAAATATGTACAACAACACAACGGTTTAGCCAGCTCCTTTTCTTGAACTGAATCAAATTTATTGGAATAATAAACTGAATAAGTGCAAACGGAATAAGTGCAAACAAAATACAAAATAAAGCAGCAGTCTCATACTCTCATACTACATACTCAGCGACAAGGTTTTTCAGATCGTCTCCACTAAATGCAGTATCTTTCTTGAAATCCAGTTTCTGTTGTTTTGCTGGCGTGGCCTCCGTGTTATCGGCAGGGGCTTTCGCAACCAGTTTAACTTTGTCGTGGGCCTTTTCCAGGTGCTTCAACAGGTTGGATGTAGTATTTTTCGCGCAAGACAGTAGTTTTCTTCCCGCACAAAGTTTGCAATGGAGATTAATATTTTTGTCATCCTTGACAGACACAAAGTCAAAATAGTGTCGATACTTCCAGCCGTGGAAAGTAAATGTACGCTGTTCATCATCATCCGCCATGGTTTGATTTGTTTTGAGAAACGCCGCCACGCTGTCAGTTGTCAACACACTAGGCTACGTCATAAATGTGTGCAGGCTGCGGCACGTTCTAAAAGGAACAGATCTATAAGCTACTATGCACCTCAGCGCAGTGTGCTGATAGCTTGTATATCTGTTCTATCTTTGCACGCAACAACCCCGGTACTTTACATGAATTATACGTTTAACAGCCATTGTAACGGGTAACGAGGCCCTTATTTGGCGGAGTAACGAGGTATAATATTACTTTTTCGCAGAGTAGTCTCGTTATATTACTCGTTACTGGGTAAAGTAATAATATTACAGTAATATATTACTTAGTAACTCGTTACTGCCCAACACTGTTCATCACAACCTTTTAGCATTTAGCATTCATCACAACCTTTTAGCATATAGCATTTAGCATGTATCACAACCTTTTAGCATTTAGCATTTAGCATTCATCACAACCTTTTAGCATTTAGCATTTAGCATTCATCACAACCTTTTAGCATTTAGCATTTAGCATTGTAATCTGCCTACTGGACCTGCAGGTCTTAAACATGTAATCTTCACCATAGTCCTGCAGCCTGAGCTGTCTGAGACCCCGCGGTCTGACTCTGAGACTGTTCGGGTCTCAGAGAACTGTATATCTGACCCTCTCACACAGGTCAAGGCAACAGCCTCCTTTGCTGGACAGAGCCACCAGCTAACATCTAGAGGGGCCAGACGGACTCTCATGGACCTTCATCAACATCAACAACAACAACACTGGACTGGTCTGAAACTCCACGGAAAACTGGCATGTCTTCCCACAGCTGATCACTCTGTTTCTCATTCTTTTCTAAAAAAAACACTGCACTCGATGAGGACATTGTCATATTCACAACCAAGGCCAGATTACAAGTCCTTCCTAACAGACTCAACCTCTCTATTTGGTTTCCTTCCACTCAGGTTCCTCATTGCTTGCACCACACCACAGAACAGGTTACAGAAACACTATCACACATCTTGAATGGCTGTTATGTTTACAAAGGAATGTATATAGCACGTCATGACAGAATTGTGAGCCTTATAGTAAAGGACATATCACTCCACTTCCCAGTTACAGTGAAAATGTATACACATGCTTGTGTCAATGCATCTATGTTCAATTTCTGTAATGACCAATGTCACTTTTCACAGTTGTCTGCTAACACACCAGATGTTGTTGTTGTTAATGAAGAGTCCAGAGAGGTGTCTGTATTAGAGGTAGCATGCACCTTTGATATAAGCCTAGAGGAAGCCTTCATGACTAAGGTCATGAAATACCAGCAGCTTGTACCATCTCAGAGCTAGGCTATAGGTGTACGCTATTAGTCTTTATATTTGGCAGTCTTGGACATGTGCACAGATTGGTTGTCAGAGGACTACGTCTACTGGGAATGTCCAAGGGAGAAGCAAAAAGGCTCAGCAAGTATTGCTCTGTGTCTGCGATTATTGGCAGCCGCCATATATGGCGGAGACGGTGTTACTTGTACCCGTGAGTCTTGTCCTGTTGTATGTGAAAGACATTGTCCATGTCTGTTTGTGAATGCATCCCATCTGTGCCTTCAGTATTTGTGTCCCTGTATACTTGGTTTTATGTGGACATAAATAAATGATTAAAATGTGCGTGCATGTGAGTGTGTGTGTGTGTGAGTGTGTATGTGTGTGAGTGTGTGTGTGTGTTTGCGTGCATGTGAGTGTGTGTGTGTGTGAGTGTGTGTGCGTGTGAATGTGTGTGCGTGTGAGTGTGTGAGTGTGTGAGTGTGTGTGTGTGAGTGTGTGTGTGTGTGTGTGCGACATAGTAGTTAGCATCCTAGTGTTGTTGTTGTCGCCCTCCTGCGCCCTCTCTGGCCCGGTGGTAACCCCACCCCCCCTCCCCTGACCCCTGACCCCATCACTCACCTGCCCCCCCCTGACCCATGACGTCTCCAGCTCTCTCAGAGGTATCCCAGGGTTCACCGCAGAGGTCAGGGGTCAGGGGTCAGAGGGAACCCCGGTACTCTCCGCTTCCTCCAGATGATATTTATAGTCAGCGTTGACACCTGCAAGGCCCTAGAGGGCCCAACCAACCAGGACCTGTAACCATAGTAACCTTAGAGGGCTCAACCAACCAGAAAGTAACCTTAGAGGGTTCAACCAAACAGGAAGTAACCTTAGAGGGCTCAACCAACCAGGACCTGTAACCATAGTAATCTTAGAGGGCTCAACCAACCAAAAAGTAGCTTTAGAGGGCTCAACTAACCAACTAGAAGCATAACCATAGTAACGTTAGAGGGTTCAACCAAACAGCAGCGTAACCATAGTAACCTTAGAGGGTTCAACCAACCAGCAGCGTAACCATAGTAACCTTAGAGGGCTCAACCAACTAGTAGCATAACCATAGTAACCTTAGAGGGCCCAACCAACCAGGAAGTAACCTTAGAGGGCTCAACCAACCAGGAAGTAACCTTAGAGGGCTCAACCAACCAGGAAGTAACCTTAGAGGGCTCAACCAACCAGCAGTGTAACCTTAGTAACCGTAATAACCCCAGAGCAGAGGGCCCCAGCATGGCGGGGTCAGCGAGGAGGAGTCCTCCCTCCTATCCAGACCGTGGTAAAGCTTATTGATTATGTGCTGCAGCAGCCATCCATCACAGCGCTGGCCGGACCGCTGCAGTGTCCGGGGCTGGCCCAGCCAGCAGCACGGCGGTGGTGGTAGCAGCTAGCTACTGTGACCTCACGCTCTTAGCTCTTGGAGGACCCCTCGGTCGTCCTGTCCGTGCCAGATCATAAATCACCTTGTGACGCCTGCCAAGAGGTAGAGCAGCTGTCTCTCTGCTTCTCCCTCCCCTCCCCTCCCTGCCCTCCCTCCCTCCCTCCCTTCCCTCCCTCCCTCCCTCCCTCCTTTCTGGAGAAAAACTCGAAAAAACTAGTATAAAAGAGATGGTGAAAGTTTGCAGCTAATAATATGAACCCTTTTCTGCTCCATCAGCTATTAATATATATATATATATATATATATATATATATATATATATATTTAAACGTATGCACACCCAAGTGTTCTTACAGTAAGCAGCGTTTAAATCCTCATCACACTCGGGGGTCTGGTGTTGTACAGAATGAAACCTTTATGTTGTATTAATCGCTCTCGGCAGCTCACATCTGCTAACTGAGGCTGGATTCCTGTTTTATTTTTTCGGCCCACTTCGACCCAACCCCCGGTTGCCACGGCGATATCCTACATCAAAACAAACAGCGTTGCCCCGGTGACCGGGCAGGCCGAGACAGGGCGACTAACAGCCGCCGCGCAGGAGCCTCACCTAACTTCCTGTCAAGCCAACTTCCTGTCAGCCCAAGACTAGTTTATTTGTGAACATTTTAACGCTGCGTCGTTAACATCAGATTATATAGGCAGGTTAGTCCCATCCACTCCCTCCCTCCCTCCTTCCCTCCCTCCCTCCCTCCCTCCCTCCCCTCCCCTCCCCTCCCTCCCTCCCTCCCTCCCTCCCTCTCTACCCCACTCCCTCACTCCTTCACCTCCCTCCCTCCCCCCCTCCCTCTCTACCCCCTCCCTCGCTCCCTGACCTCCCTCCCCTCCCTCCTTCCCTCACCTCCCTCCCTCTCTCCTCCCTCCCTCCTCCCCTCCCCCACTTCTAAATTCCCTCCCTCCGTCTCCCCCGTCCCTCCCAGCATTGCACGTTCCCTGATATTGGTGTAACGTCCTGATTCAAGATGACCGCCTTCCCCAGAGGGCCTAGTCTGGCTCTAACTAACCCTATCCCTAACTAACCCTAACCCTAACTAACCCTAACTAACCCTAACCCTAACTAACCCTGACCCTAACTAACCCTAACTAACCCTGACCCTAACTAACTCTAACTAACCCTAACTAACCCTAACTAACCCTGACCCTAACTAACCCTGACCCTAACTAACTCTAACTAACCCTAACCCTAACAAACCCTAACTAACCCTGACCCTAACTAACCCTAACTTACCCTGACCCTAACTTACCCTAACAAACCTTAACTAACCCTTACTAACCCTAACTCTAACTAACCCTAACTAACACTAACTAACCCTAACAAACCCTAACTAACCCTAACTAACACTAAGTAACCCTAACTAACCCTTACCCTAACTAACTCTGACCCTAACTAACCATAACTAACCCAGATGTCCCACTTCAACACAGTAGTCACTGGGAAAAAAGTAACTAACCCTAACTAACCCTAACTAACCCTAACTAACCCTGACCCTAACTAACCCTAACCCTAACTAACCCTAACTAACCCTGACCCTAACTAACCCTAACTAACCCCAACTAACCCCAACTAACCCAGATGTCCCATTTCAACACAGTAGTCACTGGAAAAAAGTAACTTACCCTAACTAACCCTAACTAACCCTGACCCTAACTAACCCTAACCCTAACTAACCCTAAACCTAACTAACCCTAACTAACCCTAACCCTAACTAATCCTAACTAGCCCTGATTCTAACTAACCCTAACTAACCCTAACCCTAACTAATCCTAACTAGCCGTGATCCTAACTAACCCTAACTAACCCTAACTAACACAAACTAACCCTAACCTAAACTAACCCTTACCCTAACTAACCCTAACCCTAACTAACCCTAACCCTAACTAACCCTAACCCTAACTAACCCCAACTAACCCTAACTAACCCTGACCCTAACTAACCCTAACTAACCCCAACTAACCCCAACTAACCCCAACTAACCCTAACTAACCCTAACTAACCCTAACTAACCCAGATGTCCCACTTCAACACAGTAGACCGCCAGTCTGGACGCCAGTCTGACCCTCCTGGACACTGTGGCCAGACAACTGGACTCGGCGCACCCCCACAGCAGGATTTTATTGATGGACTTTTCCTCTGCCTTCAACACTGTAAAAACTGACATTCTGCTACACCACCTAGCAGAGCTTGACGTCAGCCCCACACTGATTTTATGGTTTAAGAACTTTTTAACAGACAGACCACAGCAGGTGGAGGTAAACGGCTTCACATCCAGCAAGATGATTTTAAACACAGGCCTCCCCCAAGGCTGCGTCTCATCCCCCCAACTCTTCGCTGTCTACACCAACCACATCACCTGCAGCACAGAAGGGATGGTGCTGCTGAAATATGCAGACGACATGGCCTTGGTGGCCCACCTGACTGGGGCCGACGCCCTGGCCAAGTAACACCAGGCAGCAGAAGACCTAGCCCTGGTGTTCCAGCAAAGCTCCCTGGAGCTCAACACCAGCAAAACTAAGGAGCTGTGCTTTGGGAACAGGGAGAAGGCAGACTGTCACCACCTCTTCCAGCCCCTCAGCATCAACGGCCAGCTGGTTGAACAGGTACAGTCTTTCAAGTACCTGGGGACAGAGATTGACATCTCTCTGTCCTTCTCCCAGCATACTGACTTAATCTACAAAAAGGCCCAGCAGCGCCTCCACCTGCTGAGGAAGCTCAGGGCTTTTAACGTCAGCAAGGACATTTTAACCCTGGTTTACAAATCACTCATTGAATCCATTCTCACCTTCAATAACACATCCTGGTACAACTCCCTCACTGTTAAACACAAAACCAAACTCTCCCGTATAGTCAATCAGGCAAGTAAAATCATCGGCTCACCTCAAACCCCCCTGTCTGAAATCTACAACCGGTCACTAATCAGAAAAGCCATACAAATCACACAGGACCCCTCTCACCCCCTCCACCAATCATTTCAGCCACTTCCATCAGGCCGCCGTTATAGAACTCCACTGGCCCGGAAAAACACATATAAAAAATCATTCATTCCCACTGCAACCACCGCCCTGAACATTTTAAAATAGGAAGCACACTGCATTTTAGCATTTTAGCTTTTTAAATCATAATACTGTTTTTATTACTATTATTTTTAAATGACTAGACTTTTTAAATAGGCACTACATAAACACTGTTATATCTGTCTGTTTTTATTGTATGTATTAATGTATGTGACCTATGTGTGTTTTAATGTGGAAACTGTATTCTT